>NC_079896.1:8274199-8528677 GCF_024868665.1 Triplophysa rosa | reverse complement strand
CTCTCTCTCTCTCTCTCTCTCTCTCTCTCTCTCTCTCTCTCTCTCTCTCTCTCTCTCTCTCTCTCTTACACCCACACATTAACATACTGGACTGTTTTGTGAGCGTTTGGAAGGCTCCATTTACCATGTTTATGTGTTATTATGTACCATTACAGTGGACAACAATTCTAAATAGTGACATCCAGATATTTATACATATGGATTTGTTGCATGTTATTTGATCAAATTAAATGAATTAAAATGATTGTAAATTCAGAATATTTTGAAGAAATTATAAAAGGATTTATAAATGTGACACATTTGTTGGCTAATTGCTGAAATTAAATTACTCTTATATTCTTATTTGACGGATAAATGATTATAAGAAAAAACAATCATTTGAAACGTAATGGCTTAAAAACTGAGGTTCAAACCTTCCATCTTTTGGTACCCAGCTCATGTTTTTGATCAGCGTCACAACTTTGGCACGTCTATGAAGACAAACAAGGTCTCAGACATTAGCATTGCTCACATACTGCTGTTGTCACTGGCAAATAGTTTATGGAGAATTTTTTTGAGGATCCATTGGCAGAAATGCATTATAATATACATAATTATGTCTTCAGTGGCTTATAAAGAGCTTACATAATGAAGCGTTATGTTTTTATTACCTTAGAATGAGCGATTTCTATCTACATATACTGCGGGTCCCCTTGCTTGAAATTCACCATGTGGTTTCTACAGTAGCCCTAATTGGACAAACTGCTCTACAGAGCACATTTCATGCATACGTTATCTCCTTCGGCAAAGAAGCGAAAACGTACTGCTTTAAAGGGTGGGGTTAAGTGAGCCATTGGTTGCAATTCGCAACCTCACCACTAGATGCCACTAAATTTCATACACTGGAGCTTTAAAAACAAATATCCGTTTGGTCACTTTTGGCTTTATGGAAAGTAATCTCATTCTCAAAAGAAAAAGAGTGTTATCCATTGAAATGGAAAAAGAGCTTGAAAAGGCAACTCCTTGCTCATGTGCAGCTTTAAAGTCATGCATTTGTGGTCTAAATGCTCACAAGAAGCAAGCGAGTGGTGCAAATGAGTCGCATTCATGTGGTCCGGCGGTCTTTACCAGCACTTGACGTTTATGTAATGTGTCTGTTGTTGAAGTCCTCAGAACCCAAACAGTGGTTTCTGCTTCCTATTGGAAAACATTTCATTTGAAGCGGTTCAGTGTTTCTCAGAATTTGCCATGTTGAGATGAAACCCCCAAACAGCGAACATAAACTACAAACTGCATATATGTGTGATACTCTTTTGTCTTCTGTTTGAAAATCTGGAAGTGTGTAGCAGCAGTTCAGAGAGGTGATGACATCATTATCGTGTGCAGTGCAGTGACATCATTGTGTGGTGAAGTGCGCTGTTAATTCATATTCTTAAACACATTTAACTTCATATGTTTACAGAGGAAGCACAACAACTTTGATTATAATCGAATTGTGATTTTTCACCCTCATCTACTGATACTGATTTTTTTTTGTTTACCGTCTTGACTGTTTTTATCCAAAACCTGAATTTCGAAGGCGTATCAAGACAAGTTTTTAATCCAAATTATATTTAATTAATCTACGTTATTTCCTTTTAACACAAAGAGCAGTCACATGTCCTCCACGTAAATGGAGAAACTCTGTTATGCCGTTTCACAATGTCCTCTCAAACATGCTCTTCCAGAATTTCCCCATCTCTTTCTTTCCTTCGTTTCTTTTCACATTCCCTTTCTTCTGACAATCATAACCAGAGGAAAGTGTTGTCTTTGCAGGCCCTTTGAGATTTGAGTTGACGTCAGTGCTCGTACTTCCTCTTTATTGGAAATGCTGTTTCTCACTCTGCAGGTTGGTCAACAGTGACACTATGCATTAATTCAAGAGGGGCATAGAAAGAAAAGAGAGAGAGCACATGCTCACACGCAATTGCACCGTAATTCTGCTACACATCAGAAAAAACAGACACACAGCTGTAACAACACACACCACATCCGATTCTCTTGACACCTCACGCTTAGCCGTGACATTAACACCATCAAATGATTACAAGGCTTATTGTGATCTGAGGTAACGTTAAATGACACTTATGCATGCAAACACATTTATACACCATAGCCACAAAACGAATACTTCGTACTCCGTAACCTTTTCTTATAAGACTCAGCGCTCGCCCTCAAATTGTGTAGTGAAGACGTTCACTCGCAAATGAGGTGTTAGCTGTGACGTGAAGTATCGGAATGCTTTTAAATGTGTGAAAGTATGTTTGCCCACCAAAAATGTTTGCCCACACCAAAAGTCGAAGAAGTCAATTTAAAAGGTTTCTGTACTTAGAGGAACAGTTCACCCAAAAATAAAAATTCTGTCTTTATTTACTCACCTCAAGTTGTTCCAAATCTGTATACATTTCTTAGTTCTATAAATAATATTTGGAAGAATGCTTGTAAACAAACAGTTCTTGGCCACTATTGACTACCATAGTAGGAAAAACTGCTTTATAAATTTCTTTGTTCTGTTGAACACAAAATAAGATATTTTGAAGAATGTGAAAGCATACAGTTCTGGGGCACTTTTGACTACCATTGTCATTTTTCCTACTATGGTAGTCAATGGTGGCCAAGAACTGTTTGGTTACAAGCATTCCTCCAAATATCTTTCCCTGTGTTCATCTGAACAAAGAAATTTATACAGATTTGGAACAACTCGAGGGTGAGTAAATGCTGATAGAATTTATATTTCTGGGTGAACTTTTCCATTATGTTATTTATTCTAGTCACATTATGCAATGTAATAAACAAAAACACGGTAAATGCACAATGACAACAAGGTTATACATTTTTTGTTTGTTTGTTTCACCTGATTCA
This sequence comes from Triplophysa rosa, assembly GCF_024868665.1. NCBI lineage: Eukaryota > Metazoa > Chordata > Actinopteri > Cypriniformes > Nemacheilidae > Triplophysa > Triplophysa rosa. Next base: position 8,525,797 of record NC_079896.1, on the reverse strand, counting down.
ACACTTCTCTCTATGTGAAATGGCAGCTTGTTAGATAAAATCTATCCCCTATTTTCTGCAAATGGATGACCTCATGGTATGTGGGCAACTGCAGCATGACCATATGTCAGCATCTTTCCTGGACTGCTGCCTCATTTTCCAAATCCGCCAGTGTGTATGTGTCGTGTGTGAAGTAGGGGAACGGGAAAACCCTTCTTACACACATGTGGTCAGACACTTCACTGGTCATTTCGTGCATGCCTTTCCTTCGATCATGATGAAGAAATCAAACCACAGGGTTTTTAAATGTGGCCATTTGTGCACATAATAATGTGTATTTAAAAAACGGCAGGAAGCAAAGAGGAGACAAAGATGTGAATTAAATGAAGAAAAGTTGTCAGGAAGTAGGCTACAGCGTGGCTACAATTTGAGAAAATGATTCATTTTCACACTGTGAAAAAATCCGGCCCACTAAATTTGAACCTGAGTTTAATTGTTGCATTGAAGTTTAAAGTCAAATGTGGTTCGATGATTCATTGGCCTTTTTCCCCACTTCAAATTAGCATCTGTCTAAAACTCTTCAAACATGTTAATTTAGGTAGAAATAGTACGAATTAAATAGACATAATCAAAGAAAATATTATGAAAAAAATAAAGGCAACTACCTAATAAATAATTCACTCTTTAGTCACTCTTGCTATGACAAGTATAAATATTATTCTTATGTTCACACTTCTAACACCTATGCAAATGCATTGTAACACTAAAAAACACCTTAGCAACCACATATCAACAACTTGAGTTTTGGAGTTTAGACAGGCACCATTTACATTTTCTTCATAAAATGCAAACTGCTCTCTTTGAGGTATACATTAAAGGGATAGTTCACCCACACTTCTGCAGAACACAAAAGAAGATATTTTGAAAGAATGTTGGTAACTGAACAACGGCGGCACACATTGACTTGCATTGGTTGTGTGTCCACACAATAGAGGTGAATGTATACCGCCGTTGTTCAGTTACCAACATTCTTCAAAATATCTTCTGTGTTCTGCAAAAGAAAGTCTTACAGATTTGAAATGACATGAGGGCGTGTAAATGATGACATAATTGTTATTTATGGGTGAACTTTCCCTCAAATTGTGTATTTTGGTTTTCTTAGCGTCTTGTTCAAACAATTTCCACCCATTTTCAACTTAGCTGAGCTTTAGCGTTACAGTTTACAGGTACCCATCCACCCGTCTAAAAAGAACCGACCACAGTAAAGCGCGTTTTCCTCCCGGTGCTCCGAAAGCAAATACGCATGTGGCTTTGAGCCTGTGGAGATTAGAGAGAAGTGCCGTCATTCAGCAGGGTCCCGCTAAAGTTCTGCCACTGTGTTGCTCTGCAGCTAGGAGACCCACCACAGCAAAGGCAGAGCCGCACAAGAGAGCGTCTGTGTCCCGTAGCCACAGGGCACCAATTCACCAAAACTCCTGTCGACTGTAAACACATCTCTGCTTCAGTCAGACCCACACACAGGACTCACGCCTGTGCTTCTTACAGTTCTGTGGCACGTGAGGAGTGATGCAGCCCCGTTTACGTACTTCATGACATTAACGCAAGCGAAGAGGGCATGAGTGGCGAAACTTGTGATGGGTCATCATTTGTGTACGTATGTATTAATGCAACGGGCGGATTTTGTTTAACAGCTCGGACAGTAGGGTTCTGTGTTGTTAATAGTTTGAGACTGTAGTCGGTTTATTGAAGGGGTAGTTCAAATTATGTCATACTTTATTCACCCTCATGTCGTTCAAAACCTGTATATGACACTTTTTTCGGTGGAACGCAAAATAAGTTATTTTGAGAAATGGGTCAGTGGTTTGTGTCCATACAATGGAAGTCAATGGGGTCCAATGTTGTTGTCTTCGAAATATCTTCTTTTGCGTTCTGCAGAAGTAAGAAAGTCATGCAGGTTTGGAATGACATGAGGATGAGTAAGCAATGAACGAATTTTCGTTTTAGGGTGAACTAACTGAAATGACTATGCCGCTTATTATGTAAATGTAATACAGTTCACAGTAGGGAAGGAAGGAGGCGGGAACAGGCGAACATTCAAACAAACTTTAATCAAACAATAATACGGAAGTAAAAGGCCGGCAGCCACCTCACGGTCGACTGCCGGCCACACAAACATAAATAAAACTTATCCCATGTCCGGGCCCGGTCCTCTCTCGTCCGTAATCCTGTCGCTCGTCCAATTATACTCCCGATCTCCTCCGTGAGATTTGCGGGACCGGTGTGCGCACAGCTGATTCTCACTATCACTCACGCCACCAGCCCCGCCTCACGGCTCTCGTCTCGCCCTCCTCGTTACATACCCCCATCGCCCCTTACAGGCTGGGGGTACCACCGAGACTGTACTTACTCCCCCCCGGGGAGCCAGTCTCGGCCTCCGTAGGTCCTGGGGGCATGCACCGACGAGACGAGAGAACGGAGACGGAAGCACCACGAGCGACAGGGACGAGAGAGGGGAGAAAAAAAAATGTTTGGTCCGGTTCCCCGACACGCTGTCGCTCGGTCCTCAGCCCAGCCGAGAGGCTCTTCCTCGCGGTGCTATGCGGTGGTGCTGGACGTTCGGTGGACGGCCCGATCCTCCTCCGCCTCCTGGCGGTTGGCGATGGCTCCTGGCAGAGGGCAGCCGGCAGCGAGTTTCCCGTTCCCTGCTCCTCCCCTTTTTTATGGCGGACGGCAGCAGGCTCCGGCCCACGGCAAACGAGGACAACCCCTCCGCTCCCTCTTCTATGGCCGCCATCCTACCTCGGCCCAGGAGCACGGCAGCGAGCTCTTCATCCCAACCGATTCCTCTCGCTCCAGCACCACCGCTTCGGGCAGCCGCTGGCGAGGGCTCTTTGACAGCATGTCCCTCCTTCCTCCCGGGTTTTTGGCACCAATGTAATACAGTTCACAGTAGGGAAGGAAGGAGGCGGGAACCGGCAAACATTCAAACAAACTTTAATCAAAAATAAACAAACAATAATACGGAAGTTAAAGGCCGGCTCTCGTCTCGCCCTCCTCGTTACAGTAAAGTATTATTGTACAATGGTTTATACACACCAGTTCATACACACAATCTCTGTTCTGTGTAAAGAATGTCAATATAATAAAGAATTCTTCACAGTTCAATGTCTGAATTCTGATTGGATGAGCCATTTTAAAATGCAAATTAAAGCTGCAACTGTAACTTTTGCCTCTCTGTCGCCATCTCTGTTTGAAACATAACATTGCAGGTTCAATTTTTATGACGTCAAACTGACATTTTCAGCGAAATTATACCCGACAGCTTAGTATTAATATTTTTTTAAGCTTACCATTGAGAATCAGGTGACGTTAAGGAGATTTTTTATTTATTTTGCTCAATAAGTGATTTTCGTATAGTTTTGCCTTTAACTTGGTGAACTGCAACTTGAAGCACACATGTGAGCACACAATAATATATGAAATAAATAAAGTGATTTTTTCATCTTAAATATTGTATGTTACTTCTACACAAAAATGTGTTTTTTTGCAAGCAAAAGCTGTGCGTGTGTTCATCACTGTTCAGACAGCACCAACTGATAAAAAGGGGGAGGCGGTGAAAGAGGGTGATGTCAAACGGGGTCTCAGACAGACAAACTGAGAAAACAGGAAAACGAGGAAGCACTGAGCCAAATGACTGTATCACCCCACGACAGCCAGCACACAGTCATGAGTGAGAGAGGCACACGCAGGGAGAGCAACGCTCTGAGAGAGAGTGTGGGGGTGAGAGGAAGGGGCACGCAGCCAAAGAGGCAGTATCACCTAGCCACAAGCACCAGGCGAATGAGAGGAAACACAGAGCCTAAGAGACTCACAGCTAGAGTTCATCAGAACCCGCTCCCACTCTCTCAATCGGTCTGGGAGCGTGTGTGTGTGCGCTTGTGCGAGCCCAGGATGAAGGAACGTCTGGAGGGCTGTGCTCGAGTGGCCATGCAGCAGGATTCTCATGGTCCCCCTGTTTCTGTGTGTCTTTATCCAGACGAGTCCTACCAGAAGCTGGCAGTGGAAACCATGGAGGAGCTGGACTGGTGTCTGGATCAGCTGGAAACCATCCAGACGTACCGCTCCGTCAGCGACATGGCCTCCAACAAGGTGAGAAGGTCCTCCTCCGGCGAATGCGCACTTTAAGAGGTCTTGGAAGTTGGTGAAACTCTGATAGCCCAAGGTGCACGTACCCCAGGGGTATTTGGAAAAATTTAGATTTTGTTTATTCTAAATATCTGTATCTACAAACTATTTAATATGAATCTAAAAGCGATGTTAAAAAATGTATACTTTTATACTTCTCTGCTTAAGAAAGCTGGGAAGCTACATGGTCATTTTTTTACCCATAATACAAATCCTTTTGGGAGATTTTAGTACTTTTATAACTCTAGATGATATATAACATGAATACAAAATGAACACATTTTCAGTCAGCTGAAAAATGCGCCCCCATAGCCCTATCAGTAAAGTTCAAGCACAACTTAAATATAATATAAATATAAGGTTACGTAAAAACTACACTGAAGTGCAGTCAAGAACTTTTTACTTGGGTTTAACCCCTTCGTTTTTGTTCATTAGTCAACTGCAGATGCTCTTTCTGGCTGTTTTGTGAATGGGTCTATTGAGAGCCGGCCCTGAGCTTGCATTAACAATTCAGGCTAGTATTTTCTAGTCCACTCAAGCTGCCAACTTTGCTTCTGCTTCATTTACAATCTGACGTATTCGGCTATGCAAAATGTATCCCAAAATTCAAATTCCGAGCCCCAATACTTCAACACATTGGTTTTGCATTACCAGTTTAGGTGCGCTTTGAGAGTGCATGACTTTGTGCCCCAGCAGTCTCGTATACAGTAGTCTGGATAAATGTGTTAGCAAGTATCTTTACCTTTTGAACAGGTTTTAACACACCCTTCTTTCCAGCACATAATTTTACACACCCCCGTGTGCTTGGAAATGTCGTAAACTGCAGGGTGTTCAGAAATGTATTTGATTGACAGCTTGTGGGTCAGTTGTTATTTGGTATGAACAATGAGCTTGTTTGGTGTACGCCACTTACCGCATTTTACACAAGTTTACCGTAGGGAAATGATAATCATACTTCCTTTTAGATGAATCAGAAAACACTAAGAACTATAAATGCCATATATCAGTGTAACAGAGATGCACATGTATACAATATGGTTTTAAGCAAGTACTTTTAAGCATATTGTGTGTTGTGTCGTACATCACTGTCATTTGATCTGATACTCCCTGCATAGCTCCAGTGTGTATGTTTGAGTCCTGCAGCTGTGATTCAGGTTTCCTGTCTCCTTCCTAAGCTCTAGTCGGGTCCAGACTACAATGGGTGCGAGTGCTGTTTAGCAGGGCAAGGCCGCACTGCCTGTTTGTTTCTTTTTCTGTTGACGTCAAACAGGCATACACTGCAACACGGGGAGTTTTGCTGCAGACAATAGGAATGAACACACTCATTCCGACACACACACTTAGATAAACGAGAAATGCAGAAACACACACCAGGCTTACGGATCCATGTGCAGGAGAGGAACGTTTTAGTGGTAAAATACAAGTCACACTTCAACGATTGTTGCCCAATGAAAATGCACACCTTTTTAAAACATGATTGGTTTACTTGAGTAGTAAAATTGCAAGGAATTTTTTAAAAATAATTATATTTCATTCTAAAAGTTTAGTAACAACATTGAGTGATTTTTATGCATAAATCAAAAGCAAAAATTGCAAATGGGTAAAAAAACTGATGATACAAAGATTGATACTTTACAATAAGGTCTCATTTGTTAACTTTATAGTTAATGCATTAGTTAACATGAACTGACATTGAACAACATACTTTCATCTTTGTTAATGGTAGTTAATACAATTCTTCATAGTTTTTTTCATGTTGGTTCATTCCACATGAATATTGTTAATTAATGCAGTTTTTTATGTCAAATATGTATTAGAAATTACAAATTAAATGCTGTAAAAAGTATTGTTTTTTCTTAGTTTATGCTAACCAGTGTAGTTAGTTAGTTATGCCAAATAGAACTTTATTGTAAAGCGTTACAGTATCAATTCGAGAAATATCAAGAAACGTAATATTAATACTGAAAATGTTGAAAAAATATAGATTGTGTCATTATTTATGTAGTTATAATGTATTTAATCTGTATATAATTATTAATAAATCATATACGATCCTAAATAACTTTATTCATATTTATATTAATACTTGTTTATAATACTATATATGATTAATAATGATTATAATAATAATATTATTGCAGTGCATGCAGTCAGAGACAGATTTCATATTCTCTCTGCAAAAAAAAGGTTATACACAGGTGACATACATACAGCCTCTTACACAATAAATGTTTAGTAATTGGTTTAAGAGATACTCATATTATGGCTTTTGTATAAAAGTTTGTGGGAACAACAGGTAAAGATAGCCATCAAAGATGTACAGAGAGTACCAAGACTGCTGACCTTTTACTGGCCTTTTTGAACGTCTGTGCCATCTCGTGTGTTTGACAAACATTTTTGCTCTGTGTGCATGTGTGTTAAGTCTATATGAGCTATAGGGTTGCTCTTTCAGCATGTTTTATACAGTATATCAAATACTGTACTGGATGGCAATGTGTTTGTGCCAAAGAGACATTTTTGAAGATACAGTAACTAAATCTCAGACACATTTTTGCAGTGATAGTATGGCCACAAAAATGATAATAAAGTCTGTGGCCATGAGCCCCTGAAACTGGTGAAATACCTGAAATGTACATTTGGATTATATGAGAATGCTGTTTCGATAAAGCTTAGTCAACAGTGATCATATCTGTCTTTACAGTAGGTCTGAATCCTGTCTAGAAACAAAATTAATAACTTTTTTATGGCTTAAATAAAATAAACATTGACACACAGAGTATTGAGCTATAAAACTAATGTAAATACAATGTCCTGGATAAATTTAGAGTTAAATCATCGTAAAAGTAATATTTCTTTTTTGTTGGTGTATTGCAAATAAATCTTCAAACTTTGTACAAGTGCTTTAAACTCTCACAATGGCGCTTTGTAAGTTAAGATTCCCAACAGATTCGTGTGTGTGTGTGTGTGCGTGGCAGTATATGTGAACGTATGTTTGCTCTGATGACTTCAAAAGATCACATCAGTGTGCTTGATCGGATTCCAGATCAGACTGTTTACCCTATAAACTATGTTGCAACGTGGTTAGAGTTCCAGTGTATGTGTGTGTGTGTCAGAGGAGGCGGTCCCACTGTAAGAGGGGGAGTGTGTATTCAGTGACACACTGAAGGATAGTCAACGCTCACAGCTCAAATTGAGTCAGTAACACTGTTGCATCTGTTAAACGGCGAACGGTAGAACTTAAGACAGTGTCACAGACACCCTCAATATCAGCGGGACTTTAAGAACCTAACTTTACTTAAAATGGGAGCTTGCTGCTTTGAGAAGAAAGAGCAGAGAAAGATTGGAAAAGTTAACTGCTGGAGAAAGGTGAGCTTTTTATTAACTTTTTAAAGTTAGTACTTTTTTGTTGAATGTAACTTACTATCTGAGGGCATGTGTGCTCGGGAAAGTATAGCTTTCTTAATTTTGGGATTGATTCTTTTCTAAATCTTTATTATTAAAGATGGACTATAAGATTTAGTGCATGTTGGAAAATCTTTCTTTTTTTGTGTTTATTATAAGGGACGGTGTGGATAAAATGAGTGTAAATCAGTGGTTTTTTAAGATGGTAACAAAGAGTGGACCTGTTGGAAAGTCATATAGTTCTGTTTTCCAAACTGTCTTGTAAAAACTTTTGTAAATTGGATCAGGGCTGTCAGGTCAAAATACCGTCAAACTACCTCTTAAGAAATTTAAAAAAAACCTTCAATAATAATCATAAGGCTGTTACGTAATAATCATAAGGATATTACAACTGCAGGTTTTCTGATCTGCTGGTGTTTTAAAAGTTCTGCAAAAAACAATTGTAGGTTATACTTATAGCTCATAGCGAAGCTTCTCTTTTGTGATCTAGTTTGCACGTGCACGTTGCTTAAAGGATTGTTTAAGGATGTCATATATTTGAATTCCTTTTTTGCACAAAAACTCAAAGTACATTATGTGCTGCAAAAATATCTTCTAATGTGTTGAATTAAATACTTATAGAGTTTAGTTTCTATGCTTGTGATCTTACGCATTCATGCACAGCTTGAGCAATGTAGAGGAAGTAAAACGCAGGGCATGTGTCCTCGGGCACTATTAGTTGGCACACAGTCTACTTCTTTCTTCAGAGTTGTAATATACTAGAACTCTTTTGTCATGTCTACGTGCGTCACAGCCTTTCATAGTCATCTTCTGAAGATCATCTCGCTGTCATATATCATCGGCTTTATAAGGAAAGGAATCTGCCAATTTTGCAATTATGTGCTTCTGGGATGACATCATTTACTGCAATAAATGCTCACAGAGTGGGGATTTTCCCCACTTGATGATGTACACAAGATTTGGATATTTTTCAAATAAAGCTGTAATTTAAACAACACTGTTGATGATGACATTTACATAGAATTGATTACAGAGATTGATAGAGGAAATATGAAAGTGAAATGCATTTTGTTTTTCGATTTACTTGCTTGTCCTACATCAAAAACATTGACACCCTGCAAGGTCATGAAGACAGTACAAATTGATTGTATGCTGCCGGTTAACAGTGTGAAGTGACCATACAAATCTATCTGACTGAACAGCAGTAGGTTTATACTGACAACTAGTGGAGGAAATAAAATAGCATTGCCTTCAATATAATTATCCCAGGCTACAAAATGCAAAAAAGCAAAAGAAAATTATTGTTAAAATGATTTAGAAATTATTATTAATTTTTTTAATAGTTTAAATCATTTCCAAAGAATTTTAATGATACTGTTTTTGATATATGATACATTTAAATAAAAGTAAAAAAGTTCAATTAAAGCTTGATTAAATAGCATTTGTTAAATAATTTCCACAGAAAATAATAATAATTATTTAGTTATATTCATACATATTATTATTAGTGTGTTAATTTATATATATTGTTATATGTATTTATTTTTTGTAAAGCGTTTTTACAGTTTTTGAAAGGTTTAAAGGAAAAGTTCATCTCAAAATCAAAATTGTGTTATCTTTTACTCACCCACATGATGTTCAACATGTTTTAAGACCTCCCGGCATCTTCAAAACACAAATCAAGATATTTTAGGTGACATCTGATAGATTTCCAGGCCTCCTCATAGACATCATGGTTATAGTTATTGTCATGGTCCAGAAAAGTACTAAAGACGTTGTAAAATTGGTCCATCCGCTCAAAGTGGCTCAATTGAATTTTTTTGAAGCGACGACAATACTCTATGTGCGAAAAACAAACCAAAATATCGACTTTAATAACTAACACAATAAAACAAATAAAAACATGATAACATAATAAAAACATGATTTTTCTTTTTGGAAATAAGCTCTTCAATTGGTTTATTCATGGAATGCATACTATACATCAAAACAAAAAAATGGGAAAACACTTAGTTTTTGAGATCTCTCTCTCTCTCTCTCTCTCTCTCTCTCTCTCTCTCTCTCTCTCTCTCTCTAACTAAAGATCTTTCAGAATGAAATTCCCCCTTCATTCACCATCAGCTCTTCCCAGAGCAAAAGACAGTCCACATACGCCCACCAACAGACATGTTTCTCACAGGGCTTATATGGAGATACTCGCATTGATTTTTTGATAAGAAGAAATGTGAGCTGTGGTAGGCAGCGCGTCTTTGATATGTCAGAGTTGTTTACATCTGACTAGAAGCCTCACTCGCAGCGGAGGAACCCCCACTGCAGCATAATGCAGAGAGATTCTCTGCTGTTTTTCCTCTTTTAGTCTCCCTTTCTCTGCTCCTCTCTCCCTCCCACACTCGTTTTTTTCTCATGCAGGCACGCAAACACAGACGTGCACGTCGCTCAGTTCAGAAGATAATCCAAAATCGTTTCATGAATCCTTTGAGCTTCTCTTTTATACTCCATGGGAACATTTTCTTGAATCTGAGACCAACTTTACTGCACTGAGAGTTGAACGAAGTGTCTCGCACCATTTTAGTGGGGATATCAAAATTGAATCTTTGCGCATCTACTTTCTGTTAGTTCATAGATTCATCATTTTGCACCAAATAGGTTTCTATTTTTTTCTTGCTTTAAGCATAATTTAATCAAATATATAGTGAAAAAAAAACAATTTACCAGTAGGGTATGAAAAATGTATTTATAGTATTCTTCATTACTTAAAGTTACAATATATATATATATGATTTGAAAAACAAATCTTAATATCTTAAACTAATTTGCTCCTCAATCTTAATTGAGGTATTTTGGAAAAGAATCTAGATTTTTTTGTAATGTGCACTTGGGTTTTCCTCTGTCAGTGGATTCTGCCCCGGTTGGTTATTGCAAGGCACCTCATTGATTCTGGCCGACTGCCTCCTCCTGATTCAGATGAATTGGGGGTTGAATTGGCAGTATGTGTCCTTGCGGTGCCTGGGCGGCCATCTTTGGGGCTAGGGAGGGAGGGAATCCGCAGCAGCCGGGGGTCACATGATGCTGTTGCCATGGCGTTGGGATGTTGGTGTAATTGGTGCTCGGGTAGATGGAGCAAAGCGAGAAAGAGTAGCGGGGGGTGTTGATGTCACCGAAAAAGACAAAGAGAGGCAATTATCCAAGTCTCCATCTCCTCTCCCACCATACAAACACTAGCTGATGCCTCCGAGATAAAAATAGCACTGAGCTCCATATGATGCCGTTATCATGGGCAGCCTCGTGCATTGTGGGAATGCAATAAAGACGGGCGACCGGGACTATCCTTGGGTATTATATCACCTGAAGGGGGTATACACTAGAGAGGTCATCTAAAGCTCCTTCCTTCCCTCTCAAGTCACCTTTGTAGCATGCTTAGTGGACATGAACAGGCTTAAAGTTGTATTTGATTAGAAATCCTTTGAGAACGAAGGTTGATGAATTGTTCTCAAAGGGACGAGGGTATCCTTGGACCTCTTGTTCTTCATATCTTGTCTTTTCCTTTCCCTGCATAACAAAGCAGGGACTCCCCCCTCCTCTACCATCTCCCTGTCAAATCATATGTGCTGTGCTGTGTTGCTGGGGCTGACAGACTTGAGAACGGGAGGGGGAGACGAACAAGGGAGGGGGAGAGAGAGAAAGACAGAGCAAGATGATGAGAAAGCGAGAATGTACTGCAGCATTGGAGCGGCACTAATCCAGCAGAGGAAGACCCCCCTCCAGCCAGATGAGCATCCCTGCGTTTTTTCCGACATCCCATCCTCCCACTGCTCCGCAGCTTTATCATCTCCATTATTCATTGGCATTTTCAGACCCTCCGTGTCGGTTCTAGCTCTCGCCGTTTGTCTGGATCCTCCAGCCCAGGACGGGATTTTCCCATCCGCTCTCATCGCAGCCATGGAGAGTCAACGACGGAGCGTTTCGGCCAATAGCCGTCGTGGCGACGGCTCGCGTCTGCTCCTCGGCAACTAATCCATACCAAGCAGAAGAAGAGAGGAGAGAAGAAGGGGTTTTTCGTGTTCCCATCCTGAAGAATCCCTTTCATCTGCCTCTCTCTGGCTCTTTTCCTTCGTGGTATAGGAGTGCGCTGTTGTGGATTTCGGGAGATTAAATACCATCCAAAATGCCTGAGGCCAATTACCTTCTCTCTGTATCCTGGGGTTACATTAAGGTGTGTATGGTGGCTGATTTGTTTTTTAAAGTCGGCTAATGGCTTATGGTTTTGGTGTTTGTTGGTGGTCTAGAAAGAAGTTGAGGTGGAATACCTACTACGGGGGTCTTGTGCTGGAATGCGAAGATCTGATCATCTGTTATGGGCTCATGAATTTGTCTTCAATTGGTTTAAATAGAGATTTGGATGTGAAAACATCATCTTGTATTGGGGACTTTTGTGATTTTGTAATAAGCACTAAAAATCTGAGATGTGGCGCAGGATATGGCTGGCATTTTTTCATTTATTTAATTATATATGCATTTTTTTATTTACCACCAACATTGCGTCTCTTTGTGGCTATGTAATATATGAATTAAAAAATTCTGTATATAAAAAAAATCATTTTAACTTGCGAAACTAAGTTATCTTTTAACCACTTTGTAGTTTAGCTCATTTCATTTGCATTGTTTAATTTTTGCAATTAGATCATTAAGAAAACACATTAACAAGCCAATAAAATGTATATTTTACAGTATTTATTATTTCTGAGACCATTGTTTGATATGACGGGATCCGGTACTGTACGCAAATTCTAATTCATTCACAGTGCATCAGAGAATGGCGACCCTAATAAAGACTCAATGTTGAACGTTTTTCAGGTTTTTGGACTAATGATTCTCTCCCTCTGTCTTTTCCAGTTCAAGAGAATGTTGAACAGGGAGCTGACGCACCTCTCTGAGATGAGCAGATCTGGCAACCAGGTGTCTGAGTTCATCTCCAACACCTTTATGGGTAATTCTATAAATATTTACTGTAACAAAACACAGACACATGCACACTTCCCTGAACGTGGGCTGAAACTGCGCCATCGTGGAGCGAATTTGGGGCGCGCCGTTTTGAGAACCGAAATGCAGTTCACAAATGGATTGGGTGGAAAAACAGGAAAATCGAAGGTGAAGAAAAGAAATTATTCTTGAAATATGACAAAACACAGATATTGTACATCAGGCATACAGTATGAATCAGGCAAAATCAGGCATACAGTATGAAGGCTCATTTTGTTTGTGGAGTGCCGTGAGATGGCATCAGACATTGGTTTCTGCATGAGGAGAGAGATTCCCAATGCAGCAGTTGGAAAAGAGGGAGGGAGGAAAGGAGAGCAGAATTAGGGAAGGGAGGGGGACCGAAGGGGGGTTGGGATCCTGCTGTAAAGCAATGCTGACGGTGGAACCCCCCAGCACGGTACATCCAGGCAAGAAAACATGTGACTCATCCAGCTTCTGTGCTTTTAAACAGATGGAATCACATATCCCATCTATACACAGACAGACACGCGCGCACACGCATAAACATTTCTGCATGTCGCATTGCGCTTTTGAAAAATTTGCTTTTTGAAGTTTTTGTCTTTAATTAGGAGATTTTGACAACACATACCATTTTCTTAAATAATCTTTTTTCGTAAAAAATAATCGACAGTAAACCATTTTGAGACATTGCATGACAATGTATTATTTACCAAATGTTTTGTTTTGTTTTGTTTTGTTTTAAGCTTAAATAATACTAAACAATCATTGAGGTTTATGCTAAAAACAACAAAACAAAACAAGACAACAAAGCAAGTAATTAAAATAAACTTAAGTAAAGCTATTTGTTTTGTCTATCTTTACGAATGATTTTATTTTTAATAATAATTTTAATATTTTTTTTAATAAAAAAATATAAATTATGATTTTTTTTTTTGTGTTGTCAAAATGTCTTTATTAAAGGTGTATAATAAATTATATTTCATTATATTATTTATCCAAATTATTTGTTAAATGTGTCCCGCTTGAAATGAGATGAAGGTGAAATAAGATGAAGGTGAAATTTCGCACGTGAGTCTCGCTCTCGTTGCCAGGATTATATTGATCGAAAAGTGGTGTGGATTTCTCTGGCATTAACTGACAAAACATCTGTGTGCCGTGTCACACGTGATGGCTCTGTTTATGCCTCTCAGGATTCACTGTTCTTTGTCTGTCTGCATCAAAAAGAGCAAGTATTGCAGTGATAGTGACTCGAGCACAATGCGTCTTCCCCCCCCCCTGCTGTATCTTGCATCTGCGCCTTGCATTCTCGTTGGATTTTTAATGTGTGTGAGGCGTGAGGATGACATGTGACTGTGAATCTTGAGAAGAGGGAGGAAAAGGACGGAGGAAAAAAGCCATGATGGGTGTTTGTGGGAAAACAGGCAAATTGGCTATAATGAGCAATGTGAAGGAGCCGCATTGATCAGATAGAAGCTGTTTTCTTTCGGATTGGTCGCGTCTTTATCACAAGAGCAAAGAGAAAAGGCTTTTGAGATGAAAGTGATTCAAGTGCTCCCTCATCTCCGGCCTCTTTTTATTCTGTCATCTTCACTCATCAGAGAAGATCCAAGAATATCTGTAGACTGAGACGCGGGTTAGTGTTGAACAGAGGCACGTGAATGAAAAGGATAATGAGTGTTGTGAATTAAGCAACCCTCACCTCCTTTCATTTTCCCGGGCATTATCATGCTTTTTCTGCATCATGCCAGAGCTTTACGGCGAGAGAGATCTCCGTTATCTGGTGTAACCGAATAACCCCTCTGGGGCCAAGAGCTGACTGTGTCGCAGCTTGAGAAAATTAAAATAAGAGTCTTCTGTTCAGAACTCTCTTTTGGGGTGAACTGTCCCTTTAAGAGTGTTTGTCAATGTACATCCTAAGGGTTGACCTTTAGGAGATGCCATATGAGGCATGGACACAGGGTCCCCCGCAGTGGTTTGTTGACAGGTCCGCCACTGTGAAAACGGAGAAGGAGGGGTCGACCCTGCTCGAATACCTCAAGTCTCTCTAAATGAGCATCTGTTCTGGCCTGTTTGCGGGCAATGAAGCTCTCACACGGGGCAGATGTAAGCTATTCAACTGTAGCACTGCACCTGGGCCAAGGGCAGCTCTCGACGTCACTGAGGGAAACGCGATACGCGGCCACCGGTTTTCCGACAATGAGCTTTTGTGCGGGCGTGTATGCGTCTGGTCTGTTTGGAAACTACAATGAAGAGATTGAATATTCTGGAATGTGATCTGGCAACAACTGCCGCTCTCGTCTAGAGTGATCCGAGACGTGTTTTAGTTCTCATTTTCGTAGTTGTCAGGATTAGTTACCAAATATTTATCAGTTTTTATAGAAACTGTCTCGCTGTTTCTCACAGACAAACAGAATGAGGTGGAGATTCCCTCGCCCACTCCAAAGGCCAGAGAGAAGAAGAAAAAGCAGTTGATGACTCAGATCAGCGGCGTGAAGAAGGTGTCCCACGGGTCCAGCCTCAACTGTGGCATCGCTCGCTTCGGCGTCAAAACCGACAAGGAGGATTTACTGTCAAAGGTAATGAACAGAACTATTGCAACATTTCTGATGTGTGGTTTTTGTGCTGGCTTCCTGTTGATCTCATTCCTCTCTTTCTTTCTTTCTTTCTTTCTTTCTTTCTTTCTTTCTTTCTTTCTTTCTTTCTTTCAGGAATTGGAAGATCTGAACAAATGGGGCCTGAACATCTTCACAGTTTCAGAGTTTTCAAACAACCGGCCTCTTACGTGCATTATGTATGCAATCTTCCAGGTAAGTCCTTCCTCTTGTTATTTATTTATTGAGAACTTAATGCATTTAGCTGTGATTTATATGCAATTTTTTACTTCTCTCTTTAGGAACGAGATATGCTCAAGACGTTTAAGATCCCGGCAGATACATTCGTGATGTATATGATGACCCTGGAGGATCACTATCACCAAGACGTGGCGTATCACAACAGCCTTCATGCTGCCGATGTGGCCCAGTCGACTCACATTCTGCTGTCCACACCTGCATTAGATGTAAGGACGGTTTTTATTTTAAATATCACCTTCATACCTGCTTGGCTTGTTATTATATTACTCACAATTTTACTTTTGTTCTAAACAGGCTGTCTTTACCGATCTTGAGATCCTGGCTGCCATTTTTGCCGCAGCAATCCATGACGTGGACCATCCTGGCGTTTCCAACCAGTTCCTCATCAATACAAGTAAGTAACCACAAATCCCAAACTTTAATAGCGACATAGAGATCATAGAGACGCCTGAATTAATCTTCGCTCATTTCTTCCAGACTCCGAGTTAGCGCTCATGTACAACGACGAGTCGGTTTTGGAGAACCACCACCTAGCCGTGGGCTTTAAACTTCTCCAGGAGGAAAACTGCGACATCTTCCAGAACCTCACCAAGAAACAAAGGCAGTCGCTCAGGAAGATGGTCATCGACATGGTGAGATTCTTCATTGTGTATTCATCCACACCATCCACTTTTTTTTACAGCGCAATTGTTTTTACGCGGATGTTTTCTTAACGTATTTTTTATGTTGTCCTGTTAACAGGTACTGGCCACAGATATGTCAAAACACATGAGCTTACTAGCTGATCTGAAGACCATGGTAGAGACGAAAAAAGTGACAAGCTCGGGAGTGCTACTTCTGGACAACTACACAGACAGGATACAGGTACTAAATTCTGGACTTACTCCTGTATGGTATATGAAATAAGATGAATTATCGGAATACTTCAGCTTTATTGAGTAAAAACTGAATTGTGATATCATTGCAGGTTCTGCGGAACATGGTTCACTGTGCAGATCTGAGCAATCCAACCAAGTCTCTGGAGCTGTACCGGCAATGGACCGACCGCATCATGGACGAGTTCTTTCACCAGGGTGATCGAGAAAGGGAACGTGGCATGGAGATCAGCCCCATGTGTGACAAACACACAGCCTCGGTGGAGAAATCACAGGTCAGTAAATGAGTCAATAAATAAACTTGACCACAATTCATCCATGAGAGCCAATTTAAAACAGTGCTTTAACTTTCTTCAGGTGGGTTTTATTGACTACATTGTCCACCCGCTGTGGGAGACCTGGGCCGACTTGGTGCATCCGGATGCCCAGGACATCCTGGACACACTGGAGGATAATCGGAACTGGTACCAGAGCATGATCCCTCAGAGCCCTTCCCCGCCCTTCTACCAGCCCGACAAAGAGGGCAACGGTGGGGGGTCGGGACCCGACAAGTTTCAATTCGAGCTCACGTTAGAGGAGGAGGACTCTGAGGGCACGGAAAAGGACGAACAGAGTCAGGGCGACGACGAAGAAGAGGAGGAAGAAGACGAAGACAGGGCTGAGGACATGGAATCATCCACTACACACATCCAGATAGTTACCGAAGACGCCTCACCGGTCGACACATAGGACCCTGTTGTCCTGTTACTAGATGGTAGCTGTTTTTTTCCCCTTGCGAGAGGAGCAATCTTGCAGTTGATGCTTTTTCGAGAAACCCCACGTGGGGTGCTTTTTTAGGCCCTCGTGGGAGGAGGATGTCTTTCCCTCCTTGCACTTACGTTTGGAGATGGTTTGGTAGGAGCTCTCAGGAAATAAATGCTGCAGACATTTTGGACCTGAACGATTGACAGGCGACTTTGTTAAACATGAAGGATTGGGGCCAACGTGGACAGTTTGTTTGTTTAATAGGGGTCGAGGAGTAGACACTACTGAGAGGATTTCTTTTATTTTCGACTTTTTGTAAAGCTATGGGTGTGCGAGATTAAACACGAACTACTGAAGAACAAGTATTTGTTAAGAAAGAGAAACTGTTTACTTTTCTGTACCATTTGTCTAAAGACTGTGTGCCTTTTTACTATTGTCTTTTTAATAGTCTTTTATTTATTGAACACGTTTTAGTATAACTGTATGTTGAGATGTTTTTGTTTTCTAAAGCAAACCAGACAAAACATGCAGACTTGTTTTATATATATATATATATCTACGCTGGAGAGAGAACTTAGTGTCTTCCTTTGTTTGGCAATATAACGTAATAATCCAAACATCTGACAAAACAAAGAAACGTTTATTCTACGAGGCACTTTCTGTTCATTACATACGTTTTTTGTCAGACGTTTTAACTATGAGCACAAACTCTGTTTCTTTAGAAAATACCTGTACGTCATTTACATTCACATCGTTGACAATTGTTGCACAAAAGCTTTAAATGACAGTATACAGACCCAAAAATGTACTATTAAAAATAACCCCCTCAAGAAATAAAATACACGGGGTCTGATAATTGACAGAAATCATAAAAAAAGCCAAAGGTATATTCACTTAAATAGTAGGTTGATTTTATTTATTATAATCGTCTTCCGCACATCAACAAAATGAGAGACAAAAGACAGATTTTGAGCTTTCAAAACCAGCTTAACTTAGTACAGAACATTCCCACAGCTAATTTAATTAGACTTCTTTAAAAAGTCTGTACCTGTACTGTCCTATAATCAAATCTCCTCCAATTGGTTTTCCTCCAATGAAAACCATTGACGTACATACAGTTTTTACCCCACCTCACAGAATGCTTCACTTGATGTCAATCAAGATCTGATATGTGACGTCATGAAGTTCAAGCTACGGTTCTGAAATCTGAAGATGTGATCTTTCAGTCTTTTTCTCTTTTAACATTGGCTAATATTGCAACAACCAACTTATTCAGATTTCAACATTCAATGTCAGTTTAGTAATGACATTCACGCTTTGAGGTACTCAAACTACCTTACGCTCAAAGTATCACCAGTGAAACCGTTAATGGCCAAAGTAGCATGCAAAAGTATGTTTGTGCGCACATATGTACGTGTCTACACTTAACTGTGTTTGTGTGCGTGTCAGTGTCTATTGGGTTATTCGCTGGATCACCAGCCCACGCTTTCACGACTCCTTCCATCTTCTTTGTTTATATGCGCTCAAATCGGTCCTCTACTGTTTATAACAGTGTATTTATTATTATTACTGTCGACTGTACATAAGGAATAATGTTTCTTTGTAAATTGATTAATTTATATGCACTTGCATTACCGAACATTGGTGGTGTTTTTGTGTAGTGGGCTCTTGGACTGAGTCTGTTTTATTTAGTAATATTGTTTATGTTTTAATATAAATAAATATATATATTATATATACTATGTATGAATATATTGCACAATTTTCAACTGCCCAGAACAGTAGCCTATGAGACACGCGACCCATTGGTAACGGGGAGAGTCTGTAGATAAGACATAAATACATACTGTAGACTTCTGTCAGATATTAGAAGCTTTGTGTATCACTGTTTGGTGTAACATCGATAAGTCGATATCTCACAGAATGTTGCCCTCAAATATTTACAACATTTTGGATGGAGATTGCTAAGATTGGTTCAGAAGTTTTATAGATTGGCCTGTAAATACACATATTCTGTGTTCAGTTTGCAGGGGATGAATTACATTCACAGTCACATCACGGTCTCTGAATGACAACAATGTGAAATCGATATAATTACGAAAGTGTGATCTTCTGTAATTATTTGTGCTAATGTGAACTATTTTTCTGACCTTGTTAGCAGTTTTGAAATTCAAATTGTCAAGTATAACTTTGTTAATCTTTGTTCTTTTGGTCCGATTTGTGTCCAAAAGCATTCAACAGAATTAGTGCTATATCTGCATGAGGGATGAGTTTTTATCGTCTGGTTATCCCACATTGTTGCAGGTGAATATTCAATGTTTCACACAATGTATGGTAATAATATTGTATATTGTGTTCAATAAAATCTGAAGCTACTTTTCTATGAAGTGATTAAAGACTAGCATGAATATACTCCTTGTGTGAATGTCTTTTATTTGCTTTGTTGGCGACTATTAGGGCTATTGTTTAAAAATAAGAATTTTCTCACAATTTTAAATCACATTCTTACCTTTGCTAGTTTTAATTAGTTTTAATAATTCATATAGTATTTAGTGGTAAACTGATCAAATGTAAAAATAATGCAATAAATCAGTTTATGGAGTATTGAAAATTTCGATTTATTTATTAAATATTTTTTCTATATAGTTATTTTTCCTGGAGCACAATATTAATCTATTTATGTCTTTCGTAAAGATAAACGTGATTAAATTCAGACAACATGTTTGTGGTAAAACATAAAAATTTGACAGGGACTTTGAACAAGGCCATGAAATCTTCATTTGGACCTGGTTGTTTTAAATTCCAGAATCCACACAAAAAAGGCTGCAATGTTTTCAACTGATGGTTGGGAAAAATATAGACAAAACAATAATATTTAGCAAAATATGCTATAAATATTATATATAATTTTTATATAAATTATAAACAAATTTGCTGGTTTGTTTCAACCCATGCATGGTTGGGTAAAACAACAACCATCAAAGGTTAATGTGGTTTTGTCCACGATTTTCTTTCAGTATGACTGGTCACATTGTATTACATCCCGAGAATATCACTCCGCGCTGTTCCTTGAGCTACGTCAGCCCTTAAATGACACAGTCAAGTGCGAACACTTGTGTGAATCATTTCGAGGCTTTTCGCCCAGAATCCTGAGACTTTAGGTAAGTCATGATAGAACCTCGATAGAGGGAGTTAGAAAAAAGGCCATTTCAGGACCTTTCAGATCCTTCATATTTTTCTGCTGATTTGAGATGAACAGCCAGTGTAGCTGAAAGTTGCCTTAAAGGCTCAGTTAAGGCTAAAGGTTGCTTGGTTACACAGAAATCAGGACAGCCATTGACCATTTTGAGCTTCCTTTTGAGTTGGAAAACTGAGCATTATGATGACTTTCTTCCCTGTAAATATATTACAGCAAAAACCATTGAAAACCAATACATTCCAGCAACAAATACGAGATTCAGTTACAATTAAAACCATCCGAAATGTTTAATTTCTACATCCTCTGCAAGATGTTTATTTAAGATATGGCAATGCAATTCTATATTAGTCATGTAGTATAATGCAAGTTCTTTCAGATCTACACTCTCCCCAGCGGGTCAGACAATATGGCAGATATTTCTGCCAGCTCGGGAGGAGTATTATTAGAGTCATATTATTAGAAATATACGTCACACTTCTTTTGACAGTTGAAATATCCTTTAATAAGCTGATTTGGGGTATTTGTAACAGTATTTTGGAGTAATATAACATACTGGTCAGCGTTTAAATTATATTATTTGTGTAAATGTTTATATTTGAGTAATTTATCATATGATGTATTATTCAATATTTCCAATAATGATCTGGGAAGTGCTGTTAACACCGAATCGTGTTCACCGAATCCAAGTTTTATAGGAGAACCTTAGAATGCAGATTATAAAGTCATTTGAAAACTCTCAATTGTTTCTAATATCATAATATAAAATTGAGACTAAAAAAACATGTTCTAGTTTGTCAAGATACAAAGGCTATTAAATGGCAGAGATTTAAATATTTACATTTCTTGTCAAATTGCTCCAATAGCTAATTATGTGATTCAATCCACTTATATTTTGTCTAACAGTCCCAGTATTGTTATATTTCTAAGAAGTTATTGTCTGAGAAAAAAATATACTAAAATAGAACATATCCTGCGCTTTGAAAGACACGATTCTGAGCAACTAAATTTCCTCTAGGAAAAAAACCAGACACTCACATATAGACTAGAGTACACGACATTCCTCTAGTTCGCTCTTCCCAAGGGCGTCGATTTGGGTAGGGACGGTATTCAGGGAACACTAAATTTTCCCAAACAATTAATCTACACCTATATATAACCACTGATGTCCGTCTGTGTCTTGTGTTTTTTACTCATTACTTATTCTATTCAACAACATTTATTTATCCAGGAATAATTTAATTGAAATTAAAAATATTTTACAAGCGCGTTCTGAAAAATAGCGCAGTTTGTGGTACACCAATGGTTAAGTTTCGTTCTCTTCAATGAGTCCCGCCTCCGTAGCTTACGTCGCTTTATGATTGGCTTTGCCTTCTGTCGCTAACGTGTGTGACGTAGGCTGCAGCTGATTCGGTATACAAAGCGCCAAAGCAGAGCTTTGTCAACAAGACGCGATGAGCATGATTGTGCAGGCTACTGTAAGAAAACATTCTTACCAACAGTTTATTGACAAAAATACGGTACAAGTTGCGTCACATATTGATTCAGGAACAGTGTTTTTCCCATTGGATCACAATCCCCTATTAACCGGATGAGTTGCAAACTTAAACGTTAGTGTGTGTCTGTAACTTGGTTACATCTATGAGGATCACTACATATAGTTTAATATCATGACAATCGACGATTTTATATGACTTAATTAAAAAATACGCATTTTTAGCTAATGTATTATTATTTGCATTATTTTGTCAGGTCAGGTGACATAAGCAGTCCCGTGATGTTGTGGAGAGGCAGGGTCACAGATGAGGTCAAAGTGACATAGTAGTATGTTAGTTGTGAAATTCAGTACTGTTATAAATCTTAGGTTAAGAATCTACAGTATAGTTTCTCAGTGTGTGTTTAAAATGAGAGATTTGAATAGTTTAGAATCCATGCACCACCAATGGTGTCATTTTATTAGGTAGGCTGGCCCAGGTGGAGAGGCAGAGGCAGGGTCACAGGTGATTAGGCTTTTAAAACATGATTATGTTATTTGTTGTGCATTATATTAAGGATGCGCTGTTATATAGGTCTATTAAGCACTCAGTCATACATACAGTAGTTTTAACAATAGGCTATGAATATAAAAAGTAGTTTTTATCCAGACTGTAAATGCAGTTAAATGTACAGTACTACTGAGTGTGTAATTGTATATTCTGGTGTATTTCTAAGGAAACTGATCCTGCTGTAGACAGCAATAGACAGTGTAGCAATGATAGTGACAACAATGAAGAACAGTGTAGAAAACTATTTCAAATAAAACTATTTTAAGTATTGTTAAATTATTATATCATTGTTTAAATAGGTCAAGTAAACGGCGCTAAACTTTAGTGACAATGAGGCTCTGCAGACAAATTTGATTTATGTCCCCACCGATGTCAAAATCAAACTTACGCCCTTGGCTCTTCCCATGAAGTAAGATTTGTGCATCATCTAAAACAGTTGAGTACCTACAATCTGTGTCTTATATGATACTGTACATACAAGTGAAGGCAAGTGCTTAACACAAATTGACTTTCAAAAATACGAATAACTAAGGGTTTAGAAACATTATGCAGACTACTCAGAGAATCCCCTGAGATTGTGTTAGCCTTGTAAATGAAGGCTGTAAATCAGTCATGACTGGCTGCAGCTATTTTTAACCTCCAACCAATTAAGAGAAGAAGCTGGTAAAAGGGGCTGGCAGGTGTCAAAAAGTCCAACTTAGCCAGCTCACCGAAATTGATTCAAAATAAAAAAAACAAATACAGAGACTAAAATATGCACAGCATTGTGTGTTCATGGACGTGCATATAGAAATAGATCCCAGCACACAGATAACTGAGACATATTAGAAAGCTACTTACTGTACATAACTATTTACTCGTGTTAATATGACACTATTTCATGTGGTGCAAATAGAAAAATGCATGGGTGAATGCCTTAAAATATTTTTTTCTAAAAATAGAAAAAGGAACAGTAAAAAGAATCAATGTAACTTTTGAACACAATTATTTTTAATATAACCAAATAAAATTAAACCTCCATCTTATCTTATTTATTATACTTTTGTAAAGAGAACAAAACACTGTCCTCAATAATAAAATGTTCAAGTATTTTCCAAAGCTCTTGCATATGTTATGTGGGGCAGCGAGATCAGCTCTTCCCAGTTATAAAGATACAGCATTTTCATTCTCCTTGGAAATTCCATGTCTGGGGCTCAGACAAGAGGCTTGCTGACTAGAGTACTTCATGTTTTACTTTTTAGTGCTGTGACAAATTTAGAAATTATTCCAATTCCCCCCATGCACCGCTCCTTCACATTGGTCCATTCAGACTTGGAATCAAATGGGTCTTAGACAGTGAGAGCTTTCTTCTGTCTGGACATCAAAATTACATTACTGCTCTTTCTTCACTTCTCGCTCTCTTTTTGATGCGCCTGACTAAAGAGTGCTAAAAAATTCATTTTCCACACTCATCAGTTGCGGGTCAGCAGTGCTCCCTCACCGGGTGCCCATGCCACAGCTGAGGACGTGTCAGTCGGTGCTGATTGGTTGATTTCTTGCCTGTTCACAGTTGCACAGCAGTCCATGTCCTGACATCATGACTAAAAACAATGAAAACAAACAAGTCTCTTAAATGCATTGTCTGTAAATGTAAATTGGACAGTTTCTAGCATCCCCTGCTGAATATTATGCAATGTAACCCAAACAACAAGCACAAACGCTGTGATATAGTGCAGTTTCAGCTATAGCCGCATAATTCTCTAAATGGCACCCACACATCCCTGCGTCCTCTCATCATGCGAGGAAGCAGAGCACAGCATAACTGCGGTGCAGTGAAGCTGGCGGGTGGGGGTTAGAGAAGAGGGAGCTGCTCTGACCTCAGGGAGAATGCTTTGGCTCAAATGAGGAGCTTAAATTCTTTCTGACATTTGGAGGACGCTGCATGTGCCCGGCCTCATCTGGCTCCAACGCTACTGAGATTACCGCGAATGAATGCACAAACACTATATCAGGGCATGTTCTAATGTTTGTCATTTGTTTATGCGTATTCTTCTGTTATTGTGTTGCAACATTCTCCTGTTTTACATAAATGATCTGCAGTCAGTGAATGAGGTAACATTGCGAACATTTGCCTGGACAGCCTTATATGGAATTTCAAGGTGTCGTAGTTCGACTCAGAAGTGAGAAAGAACCAGAAAAGCAAAAACACACGATAATACACAGAGAGAATGCTAGAAAAAGAGAGCGAGAATGTGATATCATTACATAAGGAATGTCTAACGCTTATCATCCTCATGTCTCAAACATCAGAGCCGCAGTACAAGTTGCGCTATAACACAAGCGCGGTTTCTCAATATGCGTTCTTCAGCGGTCTTGTGTCCTCGTGTTCTCGCTCTACGTCATCAAACTCTGGGATAAACTAAAACATGTAACATCACTAAAAGATTTACAGATACTACAAACAGCCGTTTAAGTGCGTATTTAAAAGCACGTGTCTACGTTTGATAAGGAGGACACGATTTCATTCGAGGATTTTCAATTAAAACTGGATTAGGCTACGCTGTTTACGCAGTGTGTGTTTATTAGCACATGATCCACCGCAAGCGCTGGAACGTAGTGAGCACCTAAATTGTTGCTATATTTTTATAGCCTACTTTTTTTATGAATTTGCAGCTGCTACTTGTACAACACAAGTCGATGTAATTCATACTTTTCGATATTTAAAACATATTTAGCGCCATGTAAAGTCCTCATGAATTATACCTGATAGTTGCAATACTTCATTTAATAAAATACTTAAATAGGCTACGCCGATCTGTCTCTGTTTGCCTGCCTCTTTGTCACGTGACCACCGTTCCCACAGTTCCATTACTAGTACGTAGCATATGTGTAAAGATTAATTTAGCTAGAAACAAAGCTTATATACTAGGTTTATACATGTGGTTCGTGTATTTGGACGTGTCGGTCGACAGCGTTTTTCCTTCCCAGCCTGTCAAAGTTTGTTCAGGGAGAGTTACTTTGTTTATGTTTTTCGTCTTGAGGGCAGGGTCGATACACAGGCGGATGTTATTGGGACATTGTGACAAGAAGTCATCTGAGGATATTTGGTAATGTGGATTTATTTTACAGTTCCGCTTTTATTTAAAGTTACGGGAGGCTCTGTTTTCATGACGTATCCCGCGAGATTTAAAAAAACAAACATCAGAGATTTTCAGAGAAGTTCAGACTTCAGAGATTATAATAGAAACACAAGTGCAACAGCGGCATGTTACCTACGTGTGCTCGTAGTTTGCCTACATATGCGAGAAACCGTACAAAACAACAGGGCTTTATTGGGTTGGAACATACTACAGGTGGATGTTTCCTGTAAATCAGTGTTAAGCCATGCAGGGCTCATGTTAACAGTTCATGCCATTGAGAAAGAAAGTTGTCAGAAGAAGATAAAGCGCGTGCATAATCTCATGTAGTTTTTCATTTTGTTAGCATGTTTATAATTATGGCAATGTGTTTAGTTTTATTTACATTTGGAGCCTCACTGTGTCTTTTTGTGGTATCATACAGACTCTAGCCTACTTAAAATATGCTCGTGTTTTTTTCTATACAGGTAAAGAGAGAAATCTGTGCAGTCGGACTGGTTCTACCGGTTCTGGCTCCGTTTACATGCAGCCGTGCTTCATGGAAGACATAACATGCCCCTCGATCCTAGGACCACCAATTTGAGCACAAGGTGAATATTCTGACTTTTTATTTGAATGGGGAAGATAAGCAAGCAACATTCTAAAGGAGAGATTTAACTCCTTTTCTTAAAGAAATATTATAAGTCAATTTATATTATTTGGATTATGGTGGTACCCATATTATACAATAACCGCATAATGCAAAGCATCATGGTGCTTATTCTTGTGACCTTAATATTACAAATATTTTTTTATTGCAACACTTACAAAACTATTGTTTTTCAGGCTTTGATAGATCAACATATATTTATCAAAACAAAGAACATTTTCGTTTTTTTAAAACCATACATGCATTCTTACTGAAAAGGAAGCAGTGTGGCAAGCTGAAACAAGCAGGGACTTGTGCTGGCTATAAAATCCTCAGAGATTTGCTTTGCACTTACCGTGGTAAATATGCCGTGTGTTTGACGGCTTGTCGGGAGTTTTTTATTTTCATGAGATTCTAGCCGTTTCATGCATGGATTTGACAAGTGATAGCAGCTATCACGACAGTTTAAGTTGAATGGCTTGGCATGTGGGAACTGCTGCCTGCAACACCTCCTTGAGAATTGCAGTTCAGTACGTGACACACTGCACACACTTTGCTCAAGTTACACATATCCAATATGGGATAGTGTTTCCTCTTGACAGGGCCCGGAATATGATCTAGTAACAAGTCAAGACATTTCTAGCAACTAGTCAGTTATCTGTCTTTGATCTGCATTTAGTTAATTGTTTGGATTAACAGGTGTTTTTTCTTTTGATGCTTTACTCTATTTAGGGGCAGTTGTGGCCTAATGGTTAGAGAGTCGGACTCATGACCAGAAGGTTGCCGGTTCGATTCCCAGGGCCGGCGGGTAACAACTGAGGTGCCCTTGAGCAAGGCACCTAACCCCTACTTGCTCCCCGGGCGCTGTAGTGATAGCTGCCCACTGCTCCGGGGGTACGTGTGTTCACTACTCTCTGGATGGGTTAAATGCAGAAGTCACATTTCGTTGCCTTGTACATGTGCAATGACAATAAATTGAATCCAAATCCAAAATCCAAATCCAAATTTAGGGATATAGAGCAAATTTTGCCCTGATGTCATGCATGAGCATTTGCACCTGAAGTGGAATTTAATTGCCGATGATGAGAGAGAGTATAAGTAATATCAGTCATTCAAAGTTCAACCAAAAATAAAAATTCTGTCTTCATATTTCCCCCTCATGTCATTCAAAACCTACATACAGTATATGAGTCTTTCTTCTGTGGGACTTTGTGTGATTTTGCGTCCATACAAACGACACAATTTTCTTTTTCCCTATAATTTTTCGTTTCGGTTGCAGGAAAGCGGTTCATTTCTACATTGTCTTGACCAAGCTTGACAATCAGGTCATCTTGGCCTCACACACTGCAGGAATGTCCTATATGCCATGTGATGTCATATAATACATCACTCTTTTGGTAAAATGCTCATAATTATTTTAAAGGGTTGACAATCATGTCAAACAATTTCAGACATTACCATCTGATTCTGTCTGGCTCATACCGTTCATCTTTGGCTTTCAGCCTGAAGTGAGGTACCATTTGAAGTCAGTACCATGTTGACTCGCGCTTACCTGAGAAAGTCTAACAGCTGGTTAAAAGTTGTGACACAACCCTGCTAAAGTCCACATTGAAGACATACTGGTATCGTAAACAGTCGTCCTTTAAGGGGGGTGGGAGCTGTCTGTTTAGAAAAGCAAGTGGAACTATAAGATCCTTTTCCAAAAGCTTGTGTTGCAGTCTTTAAGTGCAAATACATGACACAGTCTGAAAACAAAAATTTTATTTGAGATGTGTCAAAGCCACGCAGCAGCTGTGACATTAATTAAGCGGATTATTCAAGTGACAGTGATTCAATCCCGCTGTAATTCAGACAGCGATGATGCTATGGCGCAGACGTTTCTGCTTGTTCACATTTCAGTTTGGCCTAGCGGAGTGACATGATGTTGCAAGGGGTCTGTAACCAAAACTGAATCGTTACGTACGTCGTACTTGTCATGCCGCCGTGGCAATCTCTGTGGACTAAATCATGGCTCAACGATCATTTTAGCAGCTGCCATCTATGTGACTTCATTCACATGTCATAAATCAGCACTTTATACATACAGTATGAACATTCAGCAGTGTCCTATGACATCAGTACACGAGGTTTAACATCTCTTAGCCTTCCTAGAAAAAATAAAATAGAGGAAACGTGATTGATAAATGACTTCATCCTTCATGTTAGCAAGGGTTCAGAATATGTAAGGCCAATGGGACAATCGTGGTTTGTTGACTACTCAACCATTGTGACACCCCAACATTTTTATGCATTTTTTAATAGGCTGGTGTATTGAATTTCTTTTTAGCTCCTCCTCAGTACATACTAACTTACAGCTGCAGGAAAACTTAAGAGACCATTTCAGAGACCGTTTTTCTGATTTTAAATAACTATATATAGGTATACCATGTTTAGGTAAATAATCACTTTAGTTCAGTAAAATAGTAGTTTCATTCTGTGATCTACTAACAATATTTTTTATGAAATTTCATATAAAAATAATGTTTCTATTTGCATTAATTTGAAGAAAATGAGAATTGAAAAAAAAAACAGGTCAGAATAGCAGAAAAGATGCTGTGTATTTTTTCAGACCTCAAATACTGCAAAGAAACCAAGTTCATACAGTATTCATTTTTAAGCAAAACAACAGTAATATTTTGTACATGTATTTAGGAAAAATTCAAAAATTACGTTTTTTCACGTGATAATTTTTATCACCGTTTTCATGTGTCTAGTCATGCTGTCAGTCTTTCACATTGCTGTTGGATGACTTTATGTCACTCCTGAGGTTTAATTTGATTGAAATTCAACAAACACTGGACTAAAACGGCCACAATGAAATGTTGATTTAAAATGAAAATTTGTAATGTTCTCTTATTTTTTCCGTGGCTGTAGTTAGTATGCTGCATCCTGATATGCCACATCAGACCAGATGAAACGGCATGATGGGAGATGCTGGAATATTCTTCGTGAGCCATGTTTCAAACTAGATGATTCAGACGTTGAGTGGGTGGGAACCTTGTATACTCGTACATTTCTCACGAGGAAAAGGCGAGGAAACCCTCTTTAAAATATTCACAGCGTCTTTGCACATTTAACTGAATCTTTTTTGCTCTTGCACATTCTACTTAATTGGCCTTGAAAGAGCCAAGATCAAATACAATTTTAATTTCTACCCGTTTCGCTGTTCTTTTAAAGCTCCTGTGTTTTGCCACAGCACCTCAAGGAAAAGCAGTCGCAATCGTTTCTCTTTCATGTGAGAATGCAGATTTTTTTTGTGTGTAGGAGTGCCCTACATACAGGTTTCCTAGTGTTTCTTCCTGGTATCTCTTCTTTCAGCACTATAAAGACGTGAGAACCGACCCTTGTGGTCAACCTGACCAGTGTGGGGATCATCAATGGGTCATACTGTGGAAGTGAATCTTCCTCTGAGCCTAGAAATAGGTTTTGCCCAAAAATGTCAGTTCACTGTTCGTTATATAGTTTGAGAACTCCCAAATCTATTAGCGTAGCCTGGATAAGTGTGTCAGTTAGGTAGTCCTTCAGCATTTCGCTGTCACTACATACGCACAACCCACTTGGTAGAGGGTCAAGGTTGAAAAGCTCCTTCAGTGAAACAGGAACGAATCAGTTTTTCTTTTGGATTTCCCCCAGACTGTTTGTGCTGACCTGCTGTATATTCTGTATAAAATCACTGTTTATTAACAAGAAAATCATTTTTGACAGGTCAATATCATAAAAAAACTTGTAATTTAGCTTAGTTACAGTTAGTTTACTCTGTTTATGGGAAGTATAGC
Organism: Triplophysa rosa; assembly: GCF_024868665.1. Classification (NCBI taxonomy): domain Eukaryota; kingdom Metazoa; phylum Chordata; class Actinopteri; order Cypriniformes; family Nemacheilidae; genus Triplophysa; species Triplophysa rosa. Next base: position 8,495,959 of record NC_079896.1, on the reverse strand, counting down.
GTCCTACTTTAAATTCTCTCAGAAGGTGCCGAGTGAGGGAGATGCGGGAAATGAGATCAGAGAGGGGAGGGGAGCATTTACAGAAGTACATTTACTGCCTTGTTTATTTAGGCCTAAGGTCCCAACGAAGTGCTGTGAGTAAAACTAAATATATACAAATGCACACACACTGTGTTATGACACCAGGCTATTAGAGGTCCTAAACTGAGACCCTCTCTTGTGAATTCAGATTAGAGGAGTGGTGTGCAAAACTTTTCCACAGTCCTGTTCTCAGCTGTGCTCTTAGGGATGGTGAACACATACAACATGTGAACAAATCATGTGACAAGACTGATGGAATAAATAATTTAAATAGGTATTCTCTTTATAAAGATATTAAGCGCAAAAATGACTAAATCAATTTATTTTATCAAAGAGTTATTTGTTCAAATGTTAATCTAAACATCTTTATACAAAATATATTTACGATAAGGGAAATAAATACAGTAGTTATATGGGAAAGCATGATGCCATAGCAATTAAAGATCGCGTATCACAGGCAGTTCTCATATTAATCTTGAGTGCCTATACAGTAGTATTGCATACGTCGTATCTCCGAAGAGTATTTAGTTTGATCAAATTTATAAAAGAGAGATACAGCTGTACGGTTATTTCTGGAAAAACACGAGCTGCTAGAGGTGGGGAGAGTGGGATGGAACTACAGCACGAGCAAGCAACACATCACATTAATCCCTTCGTGTTTTTTACATTATGCACGTACGTATGACTAAATTTGATTTACCGCGTGCAGTTCATGTCCGGCATCATTTAGCACTGGGACCGCGCCATCTATCAGTTTCAGACGATCTCCAAATCCAGTATTATATCCACCGTTTATATACTGTAACATCCATCACTAAAATGCCGTGAACAAACAGACACATGCACCTTAACTTCACTATCGCAAGAGTAACGAGCTGCAGCACAGCCCATCTTGACGCAGCGTGGATAATCTTGATGGTAAGCGGGTCTCGCTCGTTGTTTGGATCGTAGGCAGGCTCTTTCTTTGGCCTTGCCGTGCTTTTCTGGGAGAACGGCTAATAAAAGGAATAGGATCTCTTTGACGACACAGCGATCCAGAATTATAAAAATCTTTCCGAAACAAGGGGAGTGTATCAAGTACAGAAATACTATTTTTAACAAGTTGACCATGTTAACCATGAGAGCCAGCACGTTTAACAGTGTAACGAAGTCAGAATATTTGACATAGCATGATAGCCGATCTTTAAATTAATTTAGTCTTTTGTACCCCATTGACACATTTTTTCTTGTTTTTTATCATATAGGCAATTCCATGCAAAAGTCAACCTTCATATTCATCTTTTTCACCAGGTCTGATGTCAATATTTGTTTGTTTAAATGCCCATTTGAAGTCTCAAAGTTTTTAAAGCATTTATGTTGTTATTGTTTTTAAAGTATAGTTTTCTATAGTAAGGGAAGTCAAGGGAATTGTCACATCCATAACGGTCTATATTCCTCATAAATGGACACATGAGAATTAAAATATAGTAACAATTGTATGTTCTATAAAGAGCCATCCCTTCGCCATTTGTTGGGTATTATTGCTTCTTGTTTGTACATTTTAATGTACAGAAAACATCATTTTTGTCACATCCATAACACATTAATTTTTCTGTCTTTTATAATAGACTTGTGCATATGCTGATATTTCTCTGTTGTCTGGACTGTATCATCAGATGATTAGGAAAATAAAAACAAATATTATAATATATTGGTAATAAATACATTCTCTCAGAAATTATATTTCAAGTTTTGACTTTTTTTTCTGTACAAACTTTTTACTGGAAAACAAGTCAAACTTGCTACTAGAAATGTTTTTGCAGAATAATGAAAGTTTAAAAAAAATAGGGCACAATACACTGTATTAATATGAAGGGATTTTCCATGTTGATTTTTTAGAGCTGTTTCACCTGTATTTTAAAATTTGCACTGCATTGCGTTTTGTTTCAGCGTTAAGTGAAATGTCCATAAAATTAACAGATAATGCCCCTTTTTATTTTATAGTGCATCTTCAACTGTATGTCCTTGAGATGATTAAAGCATTAATAAAATAAAAATTATACACTGCCCAGCCTTACAATACGAAGTGAAGTGAAAGTGACCTATTTGTCAGGTATGGTGACCCATACCCGAAATGTGACCTCTGTATTTAACACGTACACCCGGAGCAGTGGGCAGCTATAAGCAAGTAGGGGTAACGTGCCTTGCTCAAGGGCACCTCAGTCGTTACCCTCCGACCCTGAGAATCGAACCAGCAACCTTCTGGTCACGAGTCCGACTCTCTAACCATTAGGCCACGACTGCCCCTATTAGGCCACGACTGCCCCTATTAGGCCACGACTGCCCCTATTAGGCCACGGCTGCCCCTATACAACAAAGACCTCAGTACCTACAATGTATCTAGAATGTTATGGCTGCCGTATTTTTACAGACAATGCTGATTCTGTTTAACTAACACCGTGTCTACACCGGACGCGACCAGCGCCGCATCCAGTGTGGACAAAATAAAAAATTATAATGAGTTATAATGCATTTTATTGTCTTTTGTTGCGTCGCATAGCGCTGCGTCCGGTGTAGACACGGTGTAACACTAAGACCTTCACCCACTTATGAGGTCATAGTCTGCCATGAACCCAGAGATGAAGCCTAGCTGTTAGACACGTCTGCCCGTGTGGAAAATCCCCACGTCTACATGAGCCTTCTGTAACGCATTCCCCTGCCCGATGAGCGACGATGATTACGGGAGTGACCTAAACCAAAACAAAATTCCTGGTGCAGAGAGATGGCGCAGATTATGTGACGTGCCCGTCTGCTTTTCTCTTCTGCCTACGTGCCATTTGCCAAGCAATGCCCTGTAGCAGACGGACAAGGATCGTCTCACACTTGCATAAACCCTCATCAACTTACTTCCTGCCTTCTTGCTGACCAACAGGTTTTGAGGCTTTTAAAGCATATCAGAGCATCTCATATCAGCAACAAATACTGAATGTCTAAATACAGTAAAAGGGTCAACTGAGGCTGATGACTGGCTGTATGTTGAGCCATTTCAACTGGGTTTTAAAGTTGATTGTCAGTGACCTTCAAACATTTGTACTTTTTTGATATCTGTAAATGGGACTGTCTATAATTGAAAGAGAGGATATTTCTGGAATCTGTCTTGGTTGGAAAATTGTGTCTGGTGTGATGCCATTTTGTGACATCATTTATTTGCATTTGGGCAGTTCCAACATTATGGATGTGACATTTTCCATCAAAACGTGAAATATAATTTCTTAGAGAATGTTTTTACTACCAATATATTGAACCATCTGTTTATATTTTACCAAACCCCTGATGATTGCAGACACCAGAACAATATCAGTCTATGCACAACTTTTCTGTTTTAAAAAGATAAAAAATAATGCGTTATAGATCTGACAAAAGAAGGATACGCGTTTTTGAGAGACAAAATACTTTGTACGATTTCTGTGATTTAAAATGTACAAACCATAAGCAATAATGCCCAACAAATGAAAATGGCTCTTCATAGACCACAAAATTGTTATTTTATTTTAATTTTCATGTGCCCATTCATGAGGAATATGACCCGTTATGGATGTGACAAGACAAATCACTATAGAAAACTATGCTTTAAATACAAAAAAGTGCTTTAAAAACTTTAATAGAGACTTCACATGGGTATTTAAATATTGACATCTGATCAGTATCAGTATGATATTGCATCTTAAAGGAATGGTTAACCCCAAAATTAGGGCCCTATGAAATCTGTTTTATTTTTCCCAAATTCCGTTTTTTCCATTTTAATTTTTCTGGATTCCGTGTTTTCCGTCTTTTAAAGTACAATAGTAAGTAATATACTGTATTTGCCCACAGGAAAAATTACTTCAGTAAACTATAGTATTCACGTATAAACTAAAAACCTACAGTGGGTACTTTGAACCATACAGGGAAAAATCTGTAAAAATAGATTATAATGTACCAGTACATTTTATTTTTTCTATTGTTTTTAGGTCTATTTAAATTTAAGTACTCTTTTTAATAAAGTAATGTTTGTTAAAAGTACTATTTTTATAATTTCACTAGCACATTAACTTCCATTCACTAAAGTAAATAATATACTCGGGGGTCGGATTATAAAGAAAATCAAGGGGGGTGGTGTGGTAAAATGTAGGTGTTATAACTTATTCAAGTTAACCAGACTTTTAATTTGTCGCCGTCGCCGTAAAGCGTGTTTGACAGTAGCTTCAATGCAGTTGAAAGCTCAATACGAGCATTACACGTGCAGTACATGGAACATAACCACTTTTAATACAGACACGCAAAACTAATAGATTAATTTAACCACATCTGAATAATTCTACAGTTATTCATAGCACAATTTGCATTTTGTTAGCTGTTCAGCAAGAAGTAATACATTTGCCAGATTCCGTGCCATTCCGTGTTATACAGCATATTCCATTTTTTTGCCTGGATTCCGTGATTCCGTCTGCGTTTTCCACATCGCGGAAATCATATGGCCCTAAGAAATCAAAATTCTGTCTTTATTTTCCCACCCTCAAGTTGTTCCAAATCTATATACATTTTTTGTGTTCTTGACCACCATTGACTACAATATAGGAAAAATTGCTTCTTTGTTATGTTGAACACAAAAGAAGATATTTTAAAGAAGAGGCACTTTTGACTACCATTGTAATTCTTCATACTATGGAAGTTTATGGAACACAGAGGAAAAGGCAGTTCTCTGACAGCTACATGCGGCAAAACAGATTCAGCCTGTGACAGGGTCCACCACTGACTAAACTAAAAACTTAAATGAGACAGCTTCCTGCAACCGTTGCTCTCAGGAAATGTGAGGAGAATCACATCATTTTAGGGAGTCTGAGATGAAATGCCCCCTAAAATAGGATGTAGTAACGCCTATGGGTGGATGTTGTCATGAGGGAGAATCACGCCCAGTGGAGGCGGATTGGCCTCCACTGCACGTTAGGGCCTCTTTTTCACTCTTTCTGCACCGTGACAGAATTGCACGTTTCCATGTAGAGCACACCCTCTAGATCCCCAGATAAGCAGCCATTTACTGCACAATTATGGCCAAGCAGGTGCACACCCATCTCACAGACTCGCCCGTACTGAATCAGTTTGTGGCTGCCAGCACATGACGTTGTACGTGAGGGCTCACCATCCAGATGCCCAGAGCCTGGCTGCCCTCTGTTGGAGACTAGAATAACACTTGAGGGGAAAAGTAGGTCAGCAGATGTGAAGGAGGAGATAAATAGATGAAAACAGAGGTGAAAAAAGAGAGAGTGGGCAGAGTGAGACAGTGGAGAGACAAGGGAATATAGATGCTTGCTATGCTGTTCTTCTGTTTTTCTTGTTGTCTCACAGTATTTTATGTTGTCTCTGACCTTGTCTTTTGTGCTCCCTGAAATTCACTGTATTTGTCAGAAAACCTTGTTATGAAACCAGTGTATTATAAAAAATGAACAGGTGTTGGTTTGAATCTCGCTTATATGACAACAGAAAGCATTTTTATTGCTAAATGAGAGTAGAGCAGCTTTTTTTGGTTGACTACCTACAGTACATAAATACTCTCTCTACCAGTTTCTAGAGGACATAATATTGCCTGTATATGCAGTCTGTGTTATCTCATGTATTGGTATTCAAGCAATCTCTGTGTCTTTGTTAGAATAGATCTCATCTACAGTTGTTTCACTTGACTGTATTCATGCTCTTTTATTTACAAGTGGTTATTTAATTTTGATGTGAATTAGCAGTTCTCTTATTTGTTCAGTTGTAATGTTAATGTCTGCTTTGTACATTGGAGGAAGCTTTTCTTGAAACCCAACAGTCTAAGAGGCAGATTACACTTTTTTTTTCAAAAAGAACGAGCAGAACAGGAGGATGTAACTGTTTAGTTGTCCAATGTAATTAGATGTGGATTTTGGTCTGATTTTACAGGGAATGTCTTAGCTTTTATTGCTTCCCACACTATAAAAAATATAATTTGAAAAAATAATATTTAATGGGCATATACACTGAATAGCACAAGGTGGCAGCGTTTTACTTTATTGTTTTCACAAGACCAGAAAATATTTTAACAAGGTTAAAGGTTATATAGTTTTTTACTGAACTATATTTTTATTTGTCGGGCCAGCATTTTTTTTCGCTCATTTTTTATTATTTTCATAAGTGGCAGAAAAATTGGTTTAATAGATATAATAAATCTTACATATAATAAGATCTTTTTAAAATCAAACAGTTTTTTATTTCATATTATTTCTAGGGCTGTCAAACAATTCATTGTGATTAATCTTATTCAAAATAAAAGTCTGTGTTTAATATGTCTGTGCACTCTGCATATTCATTTTGGATTTACTGTAAACACATACACATACATGCATTACATACATATTTAGGAAATATTTTCATGTATTTATTTATATTCAACAATAATTTAAATCATATCTAAATGTTTATACATTTTATATTTGACATTTTTCTTAAATATGCATGAAAGTGTATGTGTTTATTAATACAAAATAAATATGCACAGTACACAGAGGTGTAAGCAAACTTTTATTCTGGATGCGATTAATCGCGATTAATCTTTTGACAGCCCTAATTTTTTCCATTACATTTTTGCCGTTATATTGTAATAAATTAAGTTTATATTGTATGTTCAGAGGAGCCTGATCTTACGGTCCTGTCAATATTTATCAAAGCATACAGTATAAAAGCAGACGCCTACCTTTTCCTAAGAGCAATTCTTCTCTTAAAGCAATTCTCCCATTTTGAATTTCCGATCGAATTCACACCGTTTTATTCAACTCTAAGTCTTAGAACTAAGCTCCCAAAGAGTGCTAGCCAAATTTGTTTACTAAAATTAATTTCATTAAGGCTAGATGGGCAAAAGTTTGAAGAATGGGGACTGACGTTTTTTGGTTACCAACATTTTTCAAAATATCTTATTTTGTGCTCTACAGAAGAAAGTAAATCACACAGGTTTAAAATGACAACAGGGTGAGCAAATGTGAGCCAATTTTCATTTTTCATTTTCATTTTGAAATTATTATTCATTTAATACTGCACACTGTTCTTTATATACTATACACTACACTTTAAACTTTCCTTTTTTTTAGAAGTTTGTAAGTACTTTTTATAGAATGTGCACTTATGAAATCTGTAGTAAGGTGCGACCTTTCAGGTTTTTGTTCAGTCTGTATACGGTTTACTGAGGATTATTTCATTATCACATCAATGGAAAGTGAAGTAAATATTGCCCTCCCACACAGTCACCCTGGAGTATCCAGAGGGCTGTATTACATAACAGAGATCATTAACAGTCACATCATAAATCTGTCAGAATAGGCCCAGCAGTAAAATTATTCCAGCTTGCTTGTCCTGTTTTCTCATACTGTGCAGTTACAGTTTTATGGCAGTAGATGGCAGGAGTGACCTCTAATTTATTTAGAAACAGCATGTTTATTTATTTATGGAGTAATTCATGACAGAATTTCTGGGTGGAGTATTCCTTTAAAATACTTTCACAGATAAACTTACATTTAATTTTTAAATGAAAAGGCACTTTCTCAAGCATTTAAATTGAATGTTTATGAATGAATATTAAATTAAATTAAATATATGCATAATCAGAATCAGAAAGAGCTTTTTTGCCAGGTATGTTTGCACAATACAACACAATACACAGATGATCTATATATAAAATGTAAAACGAATAGAATCCAATAAAAAATAAGATAAAGATATAGAGTGTAATAACTATGTGTGTGGGTATATAAATATATATACAAATAAAAAATAGAATTGTATGCACAGAATATGCGCTATATAAAGCATAATGGAATATAATTTACACAAAAATAAAAAAGGTAGGGTATTATCAGGTGGATATACTTTGTATACTTTGTAAGGTTAATAATTGCATATAATGAATGTTTCTTTTCATATCAGTTCCAATATTTTTGTTCAATGTTTATGTTCCCTGCCATTTTATGCTTTACTGTCTGTGGTTGTTTGTGTGTTTGTCCTCTACGGAGAAATAATGGTGCTTTTCTTTTCTCCATGTTGTTTCATGTCTCTGTCATGAAAACAGATTGCTGTCTACCTATACTTCCGAGTTTTTTGGCACTTACTGCATCATCAACCATCTCTTTCATTTTTATTTAGTACCCAGAGACGCTGCCGTATGCATCACATGGAGACTGTTACAGATGATTGATAAGCGTCTTACTTGATACTTACTGTATTTGCATAGGTAAGTAAAATATTTTTTTAGCATTTCATATGCCCGCCTTTTGCATGCACTGTATTAATGGCACAAGTTTGTGCCAACTCTGATTAATATGCTGTATACATTTCTCTAAAATTTCCACCATCTTGTTTATCCAACATTTGAGTTATTTACATAAATGTATAAATAGGTGTATGTTTACCCCCACCGTTTTTCTCTTTCCCACAAGTATTCACTGACAAGTATTTTGTTCCCCTGATGGATTCCGGAGGATGTTGACAGAAGTTGGTTGTAAATGTTGGTAATTTGTCATGCAGAAAAGAGATTTATTTAGAAGAGCCCCAAGGTTTAGTTTTGAATGTCCTCTTTATGCACAGCATTGTAGAGTGGTCACTCCGAATTCTAAACTCATGTTTACTTGGTTTATTTCTTAATATATAATGAATTATTGAATAATGAAAAGTACAGAACATCCAAAGAATTTTTAATCTTTCTAGATGTTTTAAAGTACACACGAGGCTTTAAAAGGATCCCTGGGTATAGAGCGATGTATGGCTTAATATATGAACAATGGCATTGACTTTATAATTGTGAAATAAAAAAACAGTGTATCTGTCACAGTATTCATAAACTTTGAAAAAATATTTTTACTTGGAGGCCGCCATTTTTTTGCGTCAGAATCCGTGATGTCAAATAATTGCAACCTAAACCTGTTCTCTTTCGCAACAGCGAAGCACACACGTTTTCCATATATAACAGTAAAATATGACACGTAAAACATAAGATCAGATATACAAACACACAGGGACAGTAGGTGGCGGTATGTCCTCTTGACACAAGCCAGCCTGCCAGCCATAAAAGAAGAACGCGTTCAGTATTAGACGTCTGTTCAAGGTGAGCGTGCATTAAATCATAGCTTTAAACTACCGCCTTTGAGACATTTAAGACTATTTAAGACATCAGCATCCACCATAATCGTATACTTTATACATTATGAGAATATACTGATAAACACAATAATAATGCTTGCGGTTTGTTTATTTATTCTATATTTGAGCACACGTGAATATTAGCCCCCGTCAGCTAATGACCGAGGGAGAGAAGACAATAACGTTAGGCTAAAAAAGTCAAAATCTGGATAAAATGCATTGTATAATGGCTAAAACATCGTGTATATGATAAATTCGAAATGATTTTGGTTATTAATATGCATGTTTGTGTTGTTTCTGACAAACAATATTAAAATGTAGGAAAATACACCAAATAGCGTCTTTATTTTCTTTCTTCATTTAGCATTATATAAAAGGAGGAGCGACAACAGTAAAGGACGAGAGAGAACCAGGCCTGGGCCCGGTTGCATAAAGCACCTTAAGTGTAATTTTCCCTTAAGTGTGTCGTTAAGTATACCTTAAGTTTTACTTAAGTTATTCTCCTATTGTCTTTGGTAAAGGAAAATCACCCCTTAAGTGTCATACTTAAGGGAAAAACTTAAGGAGCTTTATGCAACCAGGCCTGGACTTTACGTTATGTTTTATTATGTGTGACCGGCAGTCGACCGTGAGGGAGCTGCCGGCATTTTACTTTCGTTTTGTTGTTTGTTTATTTGATTAAAGTTTTGTTGTTCAGCGTTCGCCGGTTCCCTCCTCCTTCTTCCTTGCTGTGAACATTGTTACACATATATATAATATATATATATTTTATCCTACAGAACCCTATACTTACTGAAGAACTGATTAGTGTGTCGGTGTTTAGTTTGGCTGCCTAGCTGTGCTGTGCGTGCAACCAGTTTACATCATCGAAAAAGAACATGGTGGCCTCCTTAGGTTAAAATGAGTATTACATTTAGGGTTTTTCTAAGAGCTGAAAATATTTGATGTGTTTCTAAGGACAAATGCAAGTAGTGTAAGGCTATTACAACGCATTAAGCCATACAGCTCTCTATACACCGGGTTCCCTTTAATATTGTGTTATTTTCACCTCTAAATAGTGTGTATTATGCCCAAGTACAGGCAAAACAGTCTTTTCCTGTTCATGGTAAATAAAGTCACATCAACGTGGGTTACAGAAAAATGACCATCTATAACAGTTTTGGTGTGTGTCTGTGTTTTGAGCTAGGTTAGATTCTGTTGTTCAGCAGTAATTCTTACCAAGGATGTGATCATTTATTCAGGATTGAGGGCTTGGTGAACTGAATGTGAATTGCCTATTGAAAAACGCATATTGGTCCAACAGTAATCTGATTATGGGCCTCATCAATGTTCATGGTGGTTATGGCCTATGGAGTATAAATTATTTGACATTTATGGGCTCGACTGTGTTTAGAAAGGCGGATGACTACAGACAGGGGGCGCTAGAGACAGACAGTAGGGGATAATGTGGAGAGATGCTCACGTGGACTAAAGCATGATTTATCTTAGGCAAACTGAAGCTTTAGAATAAAACTGCATCTCATTTTAGGTGTAACCGTGACTTACTGCGAGAATATAGAAAGCAAGAGGGTGGAGTTGAGTATTAATAGCCACAGAACACACACACACACACACACACATGCAGGTGGTAACAAATAAACACACCCTATAGCTGTGGATTATATGAGTAATTGTAATTCATTTGTCATGTCTGTTTATCTGTGCTTTTTATTGGAGTTCTGCTTCATTATTACTGTGTTCTTTATCATTTAAGTTGTAGAAATCTTGTGCCACTAAGTTCACCCAAAAATAAAACTTCTGATATCATTTATTCACACTCATGCGTTGCAAAACCTGTACATTACTCTTTCTTCTGTGGAACACAAAAGAAGATATTCTGAGGAAGGTCTCAGCATTTGTTTGTTTTTTGTCTATACAGTGGAAGTCAACGGGGTCCAGTGTTGTTTGGTTACCAACATTTTTCAAAATATTTTTTATGTTCTGCTGAAAACAGAAAGTCATACAGGTTTTGAACGACATGAGGGTGAATAAAGAAAGAATTTTAATTTTGGGGTTAGCTGTCCCTTTAAATCAAATGTTTCCTGTATCTTTAAAGGTTATTCACAAGAGAGTAAATACTTTATTTTCCTCACAGCCCCAGTTCTGTTTTTGTCAAAACTCCAGCTGATGCCTGTGAATTCAGAAAGCTTATTGTCAGTCCACCCAACCCCTTTTTGTCTTTTGATTAGTAATCCAATGGAGACGACCCACCTCCTCATATAAAATAAATTGCTGTCCATCACACACACACACACACACACGGGCTCTCTCGTCCCCACCTCCCCTGTCACCCTGGCTGTACTGGGAGTAAGCTCCGCCCTTTCTGAAGCAGCTACGGTTTCTGTCAAATGTGATGTCAGATTGATTGATTTGTCAGGGAGAAAAACAGGGACAGAGGCAGAGCAATGGCTGAGCCTAGAAGAGCATAAAGTAAGAGGGCTGACCAACTCCATTGGCAATAAATACTCAAATGTATCAATAAACAATTCACATTGCGTATCTGTCACAATATCGTGTGTTCTCAAAATGAAACACTTTCGATAATTAAGCCGTGTGGCTACTCTGGCAACCAACGCATCATTAATCCAGTTCCTTTTTGTTCTGGCAGGAGCTGCATGCTGCACCATAACAAGGTAAGCTGTGTGTGTGGGAGGGTGTGTATGTGTGCGTACTTGCGTATGTGAATTCCCAGCGAGGACGCTGACAGAAGCGATGAACCGCTTGCCATGTGACGTGCAGCAGTGCCTGCGGGATTGGATTGGCTGAGCTGAGCGATGACCTCAGCAAGCCAACCCTCCCTCCCTCCCTCCTAGCAGCTCCCTCTCTTCTCATCCCTCCCTCTCTCTGCTCCCCTCTCTGTCTCTCCGCTCTGCTTTTTCTTGCCCCTTTTCGAGCATCCTTTGGTGATCGTGTAGAGCACAGCCGCAGTGGGTAACAGCAGCATCCATGGCCTAAACATGGAACCCTAGTCATCCGACGGCCCCCGTACAAAGGGACGCAGGGATTTAAAGCCAGAGGGTTTTTGAAGCTGGGCGTGTGCTCTGTTTTATTACATCCCTCCATCTGGTAACCTGGGGCTTCTGTTTTCCCCTCCTCCTATTTCAGGCTCCTTGGAGATAGAGGAATGCAAATCTGCAATCATGATGGAAGGTGAGGGCTTGGTCTATTTTTATCTTATTAGTCTCTGTGCCTACTGTTTGCATGTCATTGCAGGCGGCCCGGCATGTGCTGGCTTTAAATGCCATAAACTGGCCGGCTATTTTGAGTGGCTTGACATTCCGGTAACTTGCATATCATTCTTCTCAATATAGGCGTTATGGAGATCTTAAAGACAGATCGCAAACACACACATGTGGATTTATCCCATACTGTATATTCAAGCATTAACACGCATACGTGCTCTAAGGGCCAATAGCAGACATATTTGCATTTTTCTTTGTGCTTTTGTCTCACCCCCCATTACGTTGCTTGTCTTTGTAAAGGATTATTTGGATTTTGCTGTTACGGCTTATGTGCCCTGCTGGCCACTTAGAATTCTCTTTGTATATGGAGTTGACACACAAATGCACACACATGCACACACCCATGCATTATACTATAACGCAGCACTCGGTTTTAACGGTGTGTCTGCTCAAGGCCTTTTTTAAAGGGACATGCATGTGATTCAGCGTGTGTGTTCATCAGCGTCAGATGTGTTTTGGATGGAGAAACGGGGGATGTGCACAGGTTTTTATGTAACTGTCGGTCTGACACGAACGTATCATTTATTTATACCGCCGGATCAGATAAACTCAGTATCAATTTCACAGGCTCCCAATCACCATTTTATGTCTTGCGCGTTGATGTCATTTTTGATGTCCAGACTGGATCAAATGGAACAAATTAAGTGTTTATAGATGCACCCTGAGTAAAGCACAGGATTTAAATGGGTTAAAAACATGTGTTATGCAATTCGAGACTTGTGGAGAGACATTAGAACAAGTGAATCATTGGCTGCTTCCTTATATACCAGGCTTTGTGTTTGTTTGTGTATATATTTATATAATATTTTACAATATACTATAGCACATCCTTCTGTGGGTGTGTCACCGTGGCTCATTGTGGGTTTTACAATTCATGTTTGTCATAATTGTGTTTTCTTGTGTGTGTGCGCGCGCGCACGTGTGTGTGCGTGTGTGTGTGTGTGTGATAGTTACTGTAGCTTCAAATAGCTGTTACGAGGTGGATCTCTTAGCGTGGCTAGCACAGGCTTAGCTAGGTTGGCTGTGCATGGATTACCTGAAGGTGTAAAATAGGATGATAATCCTCTTCACCCTGTGGTTTTCTTACGATGCCTCCAATCTGAAAACTCAAAGATATCTAAACACGACTGACTTGCCTTGATGAATTGTGAAAAAAATAAGGAACGAGTTAATTTGCATTGACTCACTTTGATGATGAGGAGAGTCCAAAGACTTTCTATGAAGGTTTCAGGCAGAAGTCCTGTTAGTTATGTTTTTAGTATCAATTTAAAGCCGCACAATGCTTCTGCTTCCTGCTTGTCAACACAATATTTAAACTTAGACCCCCTTTTGTGCAGAACACTGCCAGAAGTGTACAAAGTAGCAAAATGTTTAGCTGGTATGTGTACAGTATGTAAACCTTCAGCAATAAATGGACAGTTACAAACAGAAATGTTTACATTTAGAAAAAACACCATCCGCTGAGGCTTACAGCGTTGGATGAAAAATTGTAAGTTTCAGTTCTGTTTTGCAGAACTTGCACTAGGGTGTAAATATTGGGCTTTTTCGTTTCTCTAATTATTTATGGCAGGGAGAGTGTTGGATCCTCTTATTCTGTTGCCATCCCTTCATTTGCATATATCATTCAATGTAAATGTCAGTTGTACAAATCCCAAAATCGGATCATTTGGGATCCTTGAGTATGTAACACAAATGACCCTTTTTCACAGTGCCACAATGTTACAATGTGAATATGCAGATCGTGTCTTAAAGGGATAGTTCACCTTTAAAATGAAAATTCTGTCATTGTATACATGCCCTGTTGTCATTTCAAACATGTATGAGTTTCTGTCTTCTTAAGAACACAAAAGAAGATATTAAAACAAAATGTTGGTAACAGAAAACCGTTGGTCCCCATTGGCTTGGATTGGTTTTGTTTCTGTACAATAGAAGTCAATGGGGACATTTTTCAAAATATCTTCTTTTGTGTTTTGCAGAAGAAAGAAAATCACACAGGTTTAAAATGACATCAGGTTGAGTAAATGATGACAGCAATTTTTATTTTGAATGTGAACTATTCCTTTAAAGATGCAGTATAGGTAGATGTTTTTTGCTAGCTCAGTGGCATAGGTTGCCGTCTAAACGTCTTTGTTTACCATACTACATTTGAACAATATGTCTGTTATTTCTTTCTTTATTAATAATTCTCACACATTTTGAATACCCATGATGTATATGACTACTCTGATCAGCTGACATTAAGGGCGTTGACCTTAGCAAGTCTAGGTGGAGTCAGACTATGCTTTCCAAATAGAAGGATTGCTGTATGCCTTAAATAGTGTCAGTGGTAGATAGTATTTCCTGTTCTGCAGTGTGAAGGTTTGTCCCCACCCTACCCCACACAATCTCTCCATGTGCATAGTTATACTTAAAGAGTGGAATGACAGATTGTAAAGAGCTGTATGCTTATTTGGTACGTTGTGTAGGATGCCCTCAGAATTACTCTGAGTAGCAGAGTGACAGATTTTTTTTTAACTAGACATTATTTGTTATTAGTTTTAAAGTGCCCACAGCCAACAACATGTACATTATGCATTTGGCAGATGCTTCTATTTATTTGTGAATAGAAAATTATTTAAAATAAATTCATATGATTTAAAATAAATTCATTGAGACTTGGATCTTCACAAGAATCAGTAGGAATTAAAATAAAATGTTAAATATGACCAAATTCTGTCTGTAGTTCAATGGCAAAATCCGTTAACTGCATGCAACTGTTAAAGAGATTCTTCACCAAACATTAAATGGTTTCATCATTCCCCCTTATTCAAACCTACTGTATATTACTTTATTCTGCAGAACACAAAAGATATTTTGAAGAACCTTAATAACCAAACAACACTGGACCTCATTGACTTCCAATGTGTGGACACAAAACCACTGAGACATTTTTCAAAATATCTTATTTTGTGTTCCACAGTTGAAAGAGTCATATACAGGTTTTGAACTGCATGAGGGTGAATATTGTAAATGATGACAAAAAATGTATTCTTTGGTAAACTATCCCTTTGAGAGCTGCCCTACAAGCAAATAAACACAAAGTTAGATGGCAGAGGAGGAAGTTCACACACACACACACACACACACACACACACACACACACACACACACACACACACACGCACACACGCACACACACACACACAGTATGTGAAAGGCCTCTCACTGTACTGTGGTGAGACAGCCTTTTCTAGTTGTTTTGGCAGTGGCTGGGGCAGAGACTGGGACAGTATTTCCCACCGTGCTAAAGCAAGCAGTGGTTGTGGCAGGAAATTTCTTTAGCGCCCATAACGTTGGGAGCATCTTTCGCCATCACCCAGTGTTCAGCAAAACACACACTGAATGCAGTTTAGGCTCTATATGTGGATATAGTGCAAGGAGGAACTTAGGTGATTTACATTACACAGGGTTTCAAAAATGGTTTTATTTCACGTTTTAGGTTTATCATAAATGTCCTTAAAATCAAACTTAATTCATGTTACAGTTAACTACATAGGTGCAGATATTTAACAATACTTAGGGGTCACAAGTGTCCCTTAAATCCTACTTTGCGTGCTATGATGTGATTGTCTGAACCCAATGTCTGCGCGTCCCTGCACATCAAAAGAGTCCCCTGGGCTTTCAGTCCAGTGTGATAACTCTCTCTCATCCCCAGAAACACTGCATGCTTTGAAGAATGGGTGCTAGGGATGCACCGAAACGAAAATTCTTGGCCGAAGCCGAACATGATGTGAAACACTTGGCCGAAGGCCGAATAATACTGAATACCGAACATGGTTTTTTGCATTTCTTCTATTTATTAAGCCATTTTTTTCACTATTGCACAAACTGAAGTCAAAATGTGCTTTGTATAATTTGTCTTGTTTTTCAATAAAATACAATACAATTTAATATAAAATTGAGCAAAACAAAGTAAATTCAAACAAAAAATTGAGCCCTCTCCCTTCATGAATAGCCTATATTAATTAGGCCTATAACTGACTGCTAAAAGAATGTAATGTAAGTTACTCTGTACCACTACAACAAAACACTTCATTAAAAACAGTCATTCCACATTAGGCCTATAAGCTAAAAATACGAATAAACGAAAACTGTTGGATTATTATAGGCTACATTGCAAAATGATTTGAGAAAAAAAAACATCCAATGCAAGCAATTCTGACAGATGCTGACTGACAACCATTTCAGTTCACGTCTCTCCTCCAAACTCCGCCCACAAAAGCTGACTGTTCTCTCAGAAGGTGCACAGAACATACTTTGACAAGTTGTTTAGTACAGAGAACAGTGTGCACGCGACCACTGTATGATGTCAAAGGATGTCGCGAGCAGCGGGGCTACTGTCAGACAGCCCGCTTCCGTCTGAAGTAAAGTTACCGACCGGTAAAGATGCTTTCATTCGGAAATTTACTTCTGTGCGGCAAGTCCCGTGCTGTGTCTTTCTCTGACACTTTAAAATGCTCCACACACACACACGCACACACACACACACACACACACACACACACACAGTGCCAAAATGTTTGCGGCAGTAATAAAGCGCACGCATCTCTCTCTCTGCGCTGGTTGCTGCTTGATCGTATCACAAGTCATGTTCGGTAAAATTTATTCGGCCACTTCACATATTCGGCCGAACTTGCGTTTTTTGCTATATTCGGCCAAACATTTTCGGTGGCCGAACAGTTGGTGCATCCCTAATGGGTGCCTTTGTTCAGCAGGCAACAATGGATTGGTCAAAGAACCAAAATCAACTTCTCAAAATAAGAAAATAATGGACTCTTCGGATAATTGTAAAAATTGAGGATGCATCATTATGTTTGAACCAACCAAATCAACCATACCTGCATATGCGTGAAGCCACCATGGTATGTTTAATTTGCTTAGTCAAATAAAATTTCATTAAAAAAAATCGAATGGCAATTTCATGGATTTAGTGCTGCCTATATTTCTGCGTGGATAGTTTACCGAGATATATCATGCACTTGTATTAGGTATTCATATACTTACTGCGCTCACTCACTGTGTATAAGAATGATAAATTTGATGTATTAAAGCACTTGAAGTTTATTTGAACATCAAACAACATTTGAAGTCAATATCAGAAATGTAGCAATTCTAGCTTGTGGTGTTTCTTCTTTACACAGCTTTTAACACTTGCTCATTGCATGCATGTGTTTGCAAAGGTAGTTTTATTTATTTGTGTGGGTGTTTCTGTCTGTTTGTGGTAGCGGAAGCCCCAGATTAGAACTGTTTGCCGAATTTGACCCTGGATTAACAGATCCCTGTTTCCTCATTTGCCACCAAGTGTGTCGGAGAGAAATCATTGATTGAGTAGGATTAACTGCAGAGGGACTGATTCTGAAGTGATTCTGAGATAAAAGAACTTTAGACTAAACACTAAAAAGGAAGTGCAAACATTCACGCATGTTGTATGGTTCAGTTATGCTGGTAATATGTATTTGTTTTATTTTTCAAAGTACTGTGGTATTGGGAGAGGAAATGATGGGCTCAGAGTAGCAAAATACTTTACAAATAATTTCTGGTTTACCATGTCAGAGTTTATTATCTTTTAGTTTCCCTCTTTTTCCTCCGCTGGTTTGCACTTTGAAAAGGTTACAGCAATTGGATGGACATGCTGTGCCACTACATGAAACATCTTTAAGTGAAATATAATACCACTTTATGTCTAATTTAATAAAAGGAAGCTATTAAACACATGCTTCTCCCCTACAGTACATCCCTTCTGCTGGTCTGTTTATACTGGACAGGAAGTGTATGATCCAAAAACACTTGAGGGTGTTTTTATGTTTTATTAATTTTCAATAACTTTTATTATTGATTAAGCATTTGCTTAGGCATATTTATGGAGGCTTTTCCTGCTTACGCTTTAAACCGTCAAAGCTTGTGAATATCTCGTATGAATGATCCTGTGTTTCTCAGACTCACTTTGTTTACACTTACTGCACATAAATCTGATTTGGAGGTAAGAGGTGATCTAGTCCATTGACAGAAATCGTGCCACTCAGCGGCCATGTTTGCAACACCTCTGGGCAGTTATTTACGTGATAGCAATTCCACAGCCCATCTACATGAATAGGGGAAGGCAGATATTTTTAAAATCACTGGCAAAAATCACAGTTAAACAGCATATTTCCAATATCTGCCGTATGAATTGGTTGATGTAGTACTAAGGTTGTCAGCACAATGCCAAGAGGCATTCTTATACAACACAGCTTTCAGTGGAAAAAGAGAACAGAAACAATCATGCCATTTTATGCTATTTTTTATACTTTTATGCATTTACCATCCAATGCTGACTTGTTTACTTCTTTACCATATACTATATACAGTAGCTAATGTCAAATAGTTTACCAGAATGAATGGAATGTATGAATAAAAAAGTCCCTTTGGACACAGCTCCAGGCATATTTGCTCACTTTGCTTAACATTACATGATGGAAAAACATAATAAATACATCTGATTTGTTTTTTACACAGAATAATTTAATTCGTTTTTGCTTCCTGTCTGGACAAAAGCCCAGTCTGTGAGTTTTTGAGCATCTAGGCTTAACCTGTATATTTTTTCTGTAGCCTATATAACCCTAAAGTGGCCCGTTATGCAAACAGTAGCCAAGCCTTCGAGGGAAAAACAATTTATTTATTGCCTTGCTTTGTGCTCTTTATGGAGTGATGATTTAACGCATTCGTTTTGTGGCAGGATGGACAGATTAAAGACTGTCTGAATAGACCTTGGCTGTGATATAACAGGAAATACATCTGTCATCAAGACGTGTGTATGACGCATTTGAGAAAAGACTGCACTGAATGGGTTACTGTGTTAGTGTATGTTTATTGTACATGATAGAATTTCTGTGGCAGGTGTAGAGGAAATTTATTTTTGTCCATGTCATTTAATAATGGTGTGATGTTTCCTGTTGCTCAGTGGTTAGAGCATAGCACTAGCAATGCTAAGGTCATGGGTTCGATCCCAGGGGATTGCACATACTCCGATACAAATGTATAGTATAATGCAATGTAAGTCGCTTTGGATAAAAGCGTCTGCCAAATGCATAAATGTAATGCAAGTGTAATGTTTGAAAAGGTCTATGTATGTACTGCTGTAATTTCATGTGTTTCTGGGGCTGGGCCTAGTTTGTGTTCGGCTCTGTGAGATGACTCATCTGAATGAGCTGTGCTGCTCACCATGGTCTGTATCTTACAGACGGTAGACATGGTGGTGATGAGCTCAGAGCTAATGGCTACATACACTGTAACAAATGAAGGCTGAGTTTGAGCATTAATACAAGAGATAGTGTTGTGTGTTTGGGGCTTTGATATACTTTTTACAGAATGGGGCCTTTTTTAACAAACAGTCTAACCTTTAGGAAAGTTGTCTAACCTTTAGGAAATGTTGAGGTCATATAGTAAACTTTATATGATCTAGCTTATTGTCTCTTCATTTTATTTGAAGTTTCACCTGATACCACACTTTAGAATAAAGCAAACATATTTTTAAACTTTGGTTTGTAAAAAACAAATTAAGTCTTACTTAGGAAGCCTATTTCAGGACCAAATGTTGTTTTATAGTTATTTTATAGAGCATCTGAGCTATAAAAAAATCCCATGTTTTTTGCAATGTACTGTAGATAAAATATTTTCTAGCATAAAAGTAACCTACTGTAGTATAAATTACTAGTGTTAAAGTTATCAGATGTCCATATTTCCACCACTTAAAAAGGTTATTGTGGCTTGTTCCAACTTGTTCCAACAATTAAAGACATCTTATTATTAAAATATTTACTAATCTGTTCATTCGTAATAAAGGCACTATATGACCAAAATCTGGTATTTAGGTATTTAGGTGTTTATTGATATTTTATGTGATTGCTTGTGATGAGATTTAACATGACTGACCTCATTACAAAAATATTTAATATTAGTCATATTTCTTAAAATTCCAACAATTGTGACATGCTGTGATTTTAACATCATTTGAAGCCTTCATACACAACATTATTGAGAACAAATTAAATCTTTCTGACAGTACTCAAATTATTTACCTAAATTTTAATACAGTAAAACAATATAAGACTAAACAATCCCAAATAAATACGCCATGGATTACTGAAGGTTTATTAAATGCCTGCAAAAAGAAGAATACACTTTATAGACAATTTACTAAATATCGTACCTCTGGAGCAGAAAATAGATATAAAAAGTATAAGAATAAATTAATTAACATAATGAGATCATGTAAGAAGGAATACTACAACAAAATGTTAGATAACAATAAAAATAATATGAAACGTTTATGGAATATTCTAAATGGTATTATCAGAAAGGGAACAGAAAATAAAATTATAAGTTACCCAGAATGGTTTATTGAAAATGGAAATAAAGTAGATAGTACGGAAGAGGTGGTAAATGGTTTCAACAATTTTTTGTAAACGTGGGTCCAGATTTGGTAAAAAAAATAGATGACTCAGAAATGATAGAAGTTGTGACCGCGGAGTTGGGTAACAGAAATCCGAACTTTATTTTCCTTAGAGCAGTGGATAGACATAGATAATAGATACAGTAAGAAAGTGTAAAAGTATATCATCCCTGGACTGGAATAATATTGATATGATTATAGTAAAGAATGTTATTAAAGAAATTGTAGAGCCTTTATTTCATATATTTAATAGGTCTTTTCAATTGGGTAAATTCCCCAATAAAATGAAGATAGCAAAAGTTATTCCATTATACCCCAGTTTTCCAAAATCCTAGAAAAAATATTTACAGAAAGACTGGACAATTTCATTGAAAGAAACAATCTTTTAGATGACAGTCAATATGGTTTTCGTACTAATAGATCAACATCTCAGGCATTGATGGAACTTATTGAAGAAATTACAAATGGTGTAGATTTGAAGAAACATGTACTGGGAATTTTTATATACTTAAAGAAAGCTTTCGACACTATAAATCATGATATTCTTTTGTATAAACTAGAGAGGTATGGTATTAGGAGGGTGGGTTTGGACTGGGTGAGTAGTTATCTAAAAGAGAGGCAGCAATTTGTACAGATTGGTGAACTTAAATCTTCATATATGAATATAACATGTGGTGTTCCGCAGGGATCGGTCTTAGGTCCAGAATTGTTTATAATTTATATTAATGACATGTGTAGAGTATCAAATATATTAAAATGTATTTTATTTGCTGATGATACAAAAAATTTTGTGTTGGGGGTGATGTACAAGAGATTTTAGAGGTGGTCACAACGGAATTGAATAAATTAAAGAAATGGTTTGATGTAAATAAATTGTCATTAAATATAAGTAAAACAAATATCATGTTATTTGGAATTCCCAAAACAAGTTCAAAAGTAGAATTGAAAATTAATAACATAAGTATTGAAAGAGTATATGAATATAAGTTTTTACAAAATTTGCTGGAAACCTAAAATAAACCACGTTAAAGCAAAATTGGCAAAGATTATAGAAATATTAAATAGGTCAAGACATATTTTGAATAATAAGTCAATGTGTGTCTTGTATAATACACTCATGTTACCGTATCTCAGTTACTGTGTAGAAATTTGGGGGAATACTTATAAAACTAAGTTGCAAGCAATATGGATATTGCAAAAGAGAGCAATTAGAATTGTTAATAATGCAGGATATTTGGATCATACAAATGTATTATTTTTGAAGTCACATATTGAAGTTCATGGATTTGGTGAAATTTAAGATGGCACAAGTTGTTTAAAGCAAGACATAATTTGCTTCCGGAAAATGTACAAAAAATGTTTAAAGGTGCAGTTTGTAAAAACGATCAAAACAACAACAGTGCCGTAGCTTGATGACGCTGCGAAGGAGCGTGGAATGATGGGATCTGTTGTCTTCAACTCCACCGCTGATGGCCATCAATCTAACGGGAACGAGAAATCATATTAGCAGATGAGGTAAAGTTTTATAAATGTTGTGAATAATTGTGGTCCATAAATTTCTTACCATAAAAAGTGACTGCTCGAAACAAGTTAGTGGCTTGCTAGACGCTAGACACTACTTCCGCATTTGTCCACGACACTGTTGTCATGCAGTTTCTACATCAGTAAAGGCGGTAACAAAGGGAAACGCGGATATGACGCCATTGACGGGCGACTGCACAGCCTGTGTCACTGTTTAGAATGGTGATTTTCTCACGATTTACAAGTTGTTGGAAACGTTTGAGATATTGTAAGTACTCAGCTGAACAAAATATATAACACTAGCTTAGTGGTTTTGGATATTTTACTGCAAAATGGTTACAAACGGCACTTGAGAGAAGGATTAAACTTTAAAAAACTTAAAATAAGAACAATTTTAAAAAGTATGTGTATTTCCATTTGTGGAGTAAGGTTGTGGAATGGTTTGGAGCAGGTGTTAAAACAGTGCTCAAACAATGAAAGGTTTAAAAGGTTGTTTAAAAAGTATTTATTTGAAAGATATATAAAAATATAGAGGTGAATGTGAAATGTTGATGTTATTTTGTCTGATTAGAATGTTAGAATGTAGGCGATGTTGCGTTGCGATATATTTGTTGTTGTTTTGTTTTGTTGTTTTCAGTTTTTGAGAATTTTTGTGTAGACTCAAGGTACTGGAACTATGTGGATGTGTAAAATGGGGCAGGAAATTACTAAGCTTTTGCTTCATCCTGCTCCGTTTCGGACTTACTTCAATTTTGTTGCAGATTCCTGTGATTTAATGTTTTATGTATTTTGTTTTTGTTACAAGCCAACATAAGACTCCGTGTGTGTCCGTTTTATATATATATTTATATATATATATATATATATATATTGTTCGAAATAAATAAATACTTTTTATTTAATTCAGTATGTTTGCTGTTTTATTTTATTTATTGGAAAATAAGTGTTTTCTTTGTGAAGCAAAATGTACTATATTTGTGTCACTTAAGTGTCACTTAAACTAAACTAAATTTTACTAAACCAGTAAATTGTTAGCAGGATAGTTAGCTACATGTTGTTAGCTTTTACAATACAATTTAATCCCAATGTTTTTATACAGATATTGTCTTAATCACTGTCATTGGTATTAAACTCAAATCAACTGCTGTGCTCTGTCATTTGGTGTGGAGACTGTTCCATGTGAAACTGGGCTTCTGATGAATCAAATATTGACAATGGCTGTGGACCCCATCCTGCTCTGTCCCTGTCCCAAAGATGAGTCATACTGATTAGGTTTCATTACACCCTCCTCTAGACAATAGAGACTCCATTGATTTTATCATCAGCAGAGCTAGAGGAAAACGAATTTGGAAGGCGAATGGCTTTTCGAATCAGCAGAATCTGAGCGGATGGCTTTGTGTTGCTTCCTTGAGATTCAGGATGAAACTGGCGTTTGTGTGAAAGCAGTACTAGAGACTGATATCCAACTTGTCCACATACTGTGGAGCACAAAAAAACAAAAATGATATATTGCTGAGAGCTGGTTAACACATTTATGTAGCATAATTCAAATGTATTTGCTTAAAAAGTATTGTAAATGGATAGTAGTGCCATAGTAGTGTATGATAAGTATATGTTTTTACATTTCCAACATGAAAATATCCAGAAGAATCTTACCACAGACTGTTTGGCCAAAAATATGTTAAAACCTAACCACCACACCCATATTTGCTTGTAGAACATACTGTATGTTTAAAACCATTGGATTTTTTTAGAGAGATGGTTCTTCTGAACAGCATCTCCTCTTCTTAAGGCGAGTGTCCATAGGGATTTTCTCCCATTCAGACACAAGCGTCTGTGAGGTCAGACTCTGATGTTGGGTGATGAGGGTCTGGCTCACCCTCTGCGTTCCAGTTAATCCCAAAGGTGCAGTGAGGTCCGGATGAGTCATATTCTTCCGCACCAGACTGTGTAAATCATTTCTTTATGGACCTCGCTTTGTGTAGAGGGGTATTGTAACGTTACACGTTACAAACGTTACAAACTCTACTCTTTTTCAAATATGTACATAACACTATTAACCCACACACATCCTCAGGGATTCAACCATGCAATGTTGCAAATCTTACTATTTGTCACCATAACGTCTCCATGTGCAGCAGTGATGTCATCGATCACAAGCACCAGAAGCATATATACAGTACCTTGTTTAAAGAAACCTTAGTGAGGACAACTGGCCATGACTGGGTCCTAAGAATAGAGTCTTTAGACACCACACACTACAACACACAACTGCAGACTTTAAACACAGACTAAGCCAAGCTCTAACAGATTGTGAACGATCAGTGGTCACGACCAAATCACATTCATAATCTTTAGGTTGCAATTGTTCTTTCTATCTACATGCATTTCTGTAGTTTTAATGGTACAGAATGCACACTGCCGACTTTTCCAAAGTGCACTTATATGCTGAGGACATAGACAAGTGTCAGCTTGTGAAGCCAGAGGGCTAAATCAGCCCTTTGAGAAACCACACTGATGCTCTCTCCTGCCTCACACAGTCATGTGTGCACATCTCAGTGCATATATTCTTTCATTAAAAAATATCTCTTGCAGTGGTTTAGAATTGATTCATACATTTTCCCAGCCGTTTTTAATAACAAATATGTAATTTGTTTCTAAATGAGGAAAATATTTATATTTTACATTTGAACTATTTTCAGTTTGCACTTTGGAAGCGCTTCAAGTGTTAATATTGTGATACTTTGTTATATAATATGGAACTGAACTGTAGTACTTATGGTATTATCATTGTAGATTGTGGATCACGCATGTCCCTTACGCATGCCTTACACGTAATTTTTTTTTCAAAAGCACTGTTTACTTTTACATTGAAGATTTGATCTATTCATTTCCTTTAAATGTTCTCTGCTTACTCCTTCCAGTGAAAAGCAGTCTAGAGCAAGCAGACAGATGTAACTCGATTTCATAATGGCTCAGTATAGCAATAGCTGACTGTCATTTTGTTGTTGTTGAGTTAAAGATGTTTAGGGAAGACAGTTTCATATAATTTCCTGTGCTTTCTCTCAGTGGGTGGTGGAGGAATAGAGCAATTTGGGTCCACATGGACCAAACCCATCACAAACAGGGTTGCTGCCGCAGTCAAATCCAGATGAAGGGAACTCCCAAGTGAAAAGTCAAGATTAAAGATAGAGCTTAATGTAAGAAACCCACTGACATTCCTTAAGAAAACCATTTCCTGATGGAAGTCATGAGTGAGAGACAGAACAGTACTTATAAAAAAATAAAATATAATAAAATAAAAAATACCAATTTTTACTTTGTCATTAGACTTAAAGTAAATTATACCTTAAACAAGCTAAATAAACAAATTTCACTCCAATGACTAATATTATAAAAGTAAATTGTTTTTAAATAAAAACAATTAAGTAGTGATGATATTGGGTTATTTGGTCTTGTTGGTGTCAAAGAGCAGCTGTTCCGTGAGTTTACTGTGCTGTGACTCTCTTTCCATCTGCTTCTGTGTCTCATGATGCTCCATCTGCTTCTTCAACAAAGGATTTCCATTCACTGCCAGTATATTGAATCAGTTCAGTGTGGAGATTGTCCTCAATAAACAGGGTTCTCATGTAGGAGAGCTGTCATGGAGAGTGCTTAATGTGCATGGATTATTTGGCAGAAGAAGCCAGCAGTCTACAGGATTAAGTCATCCTAGTGTGGTTTTGACAGGACTGTTAAATCCTAGTTACTGTACATGACAGTTTGAAAGAAATCAGTCAAGATGCATTTCTGTCTGATATCACTTGCTGCAGTTTTATAGGCAAAATTAAGATTGATTGGCATCAGCATTACACTAAGACGCAAAGCCACTTGATTGGTTGTTTTGCTGGAAGTCAGCTCAAGGACTTGGCACATGTCACATACACTGGCACGAGATCTTTGCTTCCCTCTTTAGTCTAACACAAAATGCCCAGACCTCCATTACAGATACAGATTCAGTGTAAGCACTTCAAACCACTGTAGCCTGGTGTTTACCACTTGCATTTTAAGAAGTTGCATTGTAATAGACTGTATTTTATTTTTGTATTTTTAGACTAAAAACTGATGTTTTTAAAACCAATGATGACATAAAATGTGGAATTAAATGTGACATAAAATATCGCAAAATAAAATATTCCATTATCTTGAATTACATTATATTACACTATATTGCGTACATGTTGTGCATACATTTGTAGATAAAAGTACATCATGCTGTGCAACATTTGTCAATGTTTTTTTCATGTGCAGGTGCAGAAAGTGTTTACCGTTTAGTACACACTCAACTATCCTGCGTGACTGTTGGTGGATTTCCATAACAATGTTTAAAAAAGCCTCTTCCACCATCCTTTTAACCAAATCAGTTAGCCAGGTTTAGTGTTTGTTAGTCATAGTGAACCCATGCAACGTGACTGGGCAGCTCGCTCGGTCGCGAGTAGAGGACCTCAGGGAAAGCATTATCATTATGACATTTCAGTAAGCCACTTCATAAAACAGTTAAACCAAGGTGGATTTTCAGATAACATGAGATTTACATTCCACTGTTGTGTGCTTGTCTCCTAGAGGGGAATCATAGCTTTATTTGTCTGTTGTATGTTTTTAACTGCATTATGTTTAATTCATAATTGATAATAAAGTATTGCATTGTTTTTTTTAGGACTTGTATTGAATTTTGGAATATGTGTCGTTGAGTGATGTTTCCAGGTAACATTACCACAGTTATCTGTAGTAATTTCACTTCGGTTTCCACTTTATTCCTGTTGTTTGAATGGCAATTTTTATTAACTTTTCCGAGACTGCTTTACTTGTCCCTTGTCCCCTACTTATCCCGCTTATGAAAATATCCAGGTCATTTTGCTAAATTTAGCATTAGTGATTTCCAAGAAATCTATGAACAGGTTCTGTCGGTTGGGAAGAGAGAATACATGTCCTGGCAAAATAAAAATTTAGTGATTTGTTATAATAAATGTTTTGGGATTCTTTATAGTTTTAGTTTTTTCTTAGTAAACTTTATTTGAAAAGTTTATTCAGTACCACTCACCAAGAACTGAGCATTGACCTATCAATTATGCACGTTTGCATTGTGAAAAAATGCATTATGCATATTTTGAAAGTGAGTTTAGAGCCAAGCCTGGCAAACCGTAAACAGCTTAAGGGAGGAGCCTTTGGGTAATGGTTTTCTCTGGTACCATCACTGGCCAAGCTTAGTTCAGCTACAAGCTATTAGTGTAATATCAGCCAAGGGTTCTTTTGCCAACATTGTAGAACGTATTTGTTACTTTAGTAAAGATACTTTTAGGACTATGAAATGTGTTTTTTTACCTAGAATCAACTGTTTGTTTAGACGGTGGTGCAGAACTGATTATTAAAGCAAATGGCAAAGAAATGTTTAATCTATGTAGACAAAATAATGGTAAATAATAAATAGTCTGTTTTTTATTATGCAACTTACCTGCTGCTTAAAGACACAAATTATCAATTGCCAGGATGCCCAGACGTGATACCCATTTGTTTATATATTCAATAATAGTTTTTCCATGAACCCCAAGATCTGTACATTTTGCCATCTGTCTTAACATTGTAATCACTGTTAATGAATTTCTTGGCTGAAGATCTAAACACCATGCTTGCGTTTCCATGGAACATGTTGGGGGTCATTGTATCTGTGAGGATCTTTATAGACAAACAGTTAGATTAATGCTTGTTCTCTGATCTCTTCTCCCAGTCTGATGGCTTAATGAACTGATTGTTAAGCATTAATCCCTACTTAAGTAAATGTGCCATGTTGCTTCTTGCAATGATATATTAGAATTAAACAACCAGACGGACTTATCTTTGTATCGCTTGTTTTCTTCTTTATCCTCTGAAGTTGGAACAGGGTCCTGCCATTTTTAATGGTTTTTCTGCTACAGTTGCAGATGTTTATGATTTATGTTTATGATAGAGCTGATCTTGTTTGTGGTATTGCAGTGATAAGATGGTTTTTGACAAATGTCATTTATTTGTTTGTGGTTACATTTACATTGGCCCCAATGGGATTTGAAGTAACGTGAATTTCAAGTTTTATCACTTTATTATGGGGTTACATTATTAATATGTTAGTAGTATTAATATGAGTAGCAAAAGATGAATTTAAAGTACCTAATGTATCATGGTAATACCTTTATATGTATCCGTCCTGTGGTTATGATATTGCCATGGTATTCTTGGAAGCACTTTGGGTACCTTGCAAATACCATACCATAATATACATGAATATTGTAGGCAATCATTTATCAAAGTACCACCTTCTGATACCATCACTGTACAATAGTACCACCCCAGTGATTTATTGTAACGGTACATTCACACGGGGCGTCAGTGTTAACGCTTCTCCTTTACTTTGAATGGGTAACGTCATGCGTTGCCGAACTGATTGTGGGTCCGTCGACGCCGCGTCACTGCCGTTGCTTGTGGCAGAAGTTGAAAATTGAAAAAGTGTCGGCCACGCTTCAGACACGCCCTCCGTCAAGCGTCGATGCTAACGCCCCTTGTGTATGCAGGGTAAGGATTTCTGTTTTTGCATCCTGACCAGAACAGCCAACCACAACCCTATAACTACTCTAAGTCAACATAAAAATCCATATTAGTCCAACATTATTTCTAACTAGCCTGACAGAGTTGTCTGTACAACAAAAATCTTATTGAACAATGTAGCTGATTTGTAAATGCCTTGTGAGCCACCAGCATTGCAGCGGGGATAAACAGTTATTTGCTGCATATTATAAAATGAACAAACTGACTACTAATTAAACAATCTCAATTACAGCTAACCTTCAACAAGAGCTCACGGAATATAAACACTAATCTATTCACTCAGAAAGGATTGCTGAATTGTCTCTGTATAATAACAAGGGTTTATCAAACCACACATACAAGGAGATTCTGATTAGGTGAAGCGCTTTTAAATGCTATCAGAAAGTCAAAAACAACAATACAAGACTTGTTTTGAGAAAGATGTCTAGATGTGTATTGTGTACAAACAGTAGGTGTGGATTTTATTGACAGTAATCATCCTATTAGTATCGACATCAGCGAAAATGTAAAATCTCCATCGGTTGACCACTACCCATGGCCTTGCTACTTTTTATATTGGAGGCCAGTCTAATATAAGCCACAAACAGATCTGCTTTCTGCTGCCAAATAAGATTGTTGTGAAAAGCATCTTGCCCAAGTGACTTAAAATCGTTGAATCAGGGCATGCATAAACATTCATCAAGTCAAAAGACATCAGAGTTAATTATTGCGTGGATAGGTCCATTTTTAAGTCATGATTTGCTCGGACTTGTTTTATCTCTTGCATGAAGACACAGAACAGTCAATAAAACGTGATAATTGTTAGTTTAAGATTTCCCAACATTCTCCAACACTTTAATCTCTGTAGATTTGTATATTAATGTAAGAACCACTCCAGCACAGATTTTTTTTGCTTATCCTGCCTGATCTTTTGAATTGCCGATGAAGAGTAGTGTAGTTATACAAGAGATAAAAAATGTGGACAATCAAAGTGTGTGAATTTTTGCTTTTAGTGTTAGTTTCTCTCTCAGCCAGACAGCATCCTCTAAGGCTGTGTTAGGAAATATTTAGTGAAGATCAATAATGTTATCCACCATGTTGAAGCTCACGGTCGCTGCATAGGCTTTATTGATTCCATGTCTGCTGGGTCGCTGCAGCCCAATAATACTTGTGTCCAAGGGACTTTATTGGTTTTAACTAGGGTGTCTAGATGTTTTGACTGTATGAATTATAGAGGAGATTGTGGCTGGTTGTCACATTATTTTACTCCGAAGAATATGTCTCAAGGATGTAGTTTTTTGCAATGGTAACTTCTGCATAGATTCATATCTCAGTGTAAAAAACATAAAATATATCTGATTTAACACACCTTGTATGTTACTACCCTATAGCGGGACATATTGTCACATGGTACTGCACACTTTGTTACAAAATGAACAGCCTGATCTCACGGGAATACTATTTTACGAGGTGGCTTATTTGTATGAATTTGTACATTGTGAATCGTATAAAAACGTATGATTACTAGAAAAAAAGCAATACTGAAGCACCACCCTAACCCCGCCCCTAACCTTAACGTCTCTGGCACAAAATCAAATCGTACTAAAATGTACGAGTGAGATCGTACAAATTTGCCAAAATTAGCCACATCGTAAAATTGTTACATTTTGCCATGAGAATATGTTGGAGTATACCTGCTGTTCATTGGCAATTAAGATTTTCACCTTTTTTAAATAAATGAATTACTCACCAAAGGGAATAAAAAGCAATCTTCCACATGGCACCTGTGTTTAAAAACATTTTAAACTGTTAATAGATTCCAGCAGCAGTTGGTAATGTCATTCAATATAGAATCTGTTTATTTTTATCATAAAAGGGTCATATGACACGGCTAAAACGAATATTATCGTTTGTTTTAGATGTAATGCAATGTGTATACACGATTTAAGGTTCAAAAACGCTGTATTTTCCACATACCGTGCATGTTTGTATATCCTCTTTGCCCCGCCTATCTGAAACGCGCGGTTTCTTTACAAAGCTCATTGCTCTGAAAAGCGAGGTGTGCTATGATTGGCCAGTTAACTAGTGCGGTAGTGATTGGTCGAATACTGCAAGCGTGTGACGGAAATGTAACGCCTCTTACCATATTTGGAACATCAGGTTCAATAGCAATTGTACTGACAGGAACGCCCACCTTACTTGCGTATACATTTGGGAGGTCATAGTCAAATCATACCACGAACTGACGTAGATTTGCAATTTTACGTGTCTAATACATACATGGCCAACTTATGACACACCAAAGACACAGAAAAACACGTATTCACGCCATATGACCCCTTTAAATATCATAGAACTCTGGACATAAACTGTTTTGAATATGCACACATCCACCTACACCTATACACACACAGTCATCCAGACTCACATAAACAGTTAGAGCAAACATTTGGTCTATAGGGTTGATGAACAGATGGTCTTTAAGGTTGTGCTGTGTGTGTTTGTAACTCTGTGTTTGTCTTTTCCTAAACCACAGGATTGAAAAAACGCACCAGAAAGGCTTTCGGGATACGGAAGAAAGAAAAGGACACTGACTCTACGTACGTTTAAATATTTTATTCTGTATACCACAATTAAAGACAAATAAAGGCCCTTTGCTTTTTACTTCAATAACATTACTGTTTATCTATCAGATTACTGATTTTTCCCAACTAAAATCTATTTTTTCAATCAAAGTGTTTGGCTTCTACTATATACTGTACATATTTTCCTAATATTTTTAAAGAAAAACATATTAGCCAATATTTGCCAGTAGTAAATAAATTCAAGTTCATTGACTGAAAATTTACTTATTATCATGTGAATTTTAATAATTGTGCTGAAAAACAAGTATGTCAAACAATAAGATAAAATCACTGATTTCAAAAAATATTTTGGCAGTGTGTGACTGCTGGCTCCTCCATCCACATCAGAGCAAATATAAACTGTCACATCAGATCGACTCTGATACATCATTTCATGTCCCCGCTGTAAGCTGCTTAAACCTCCTCCCCCTCCTTTAACCAGTGGCAGGGCTGTGGCATTCACAATGAGTTTTCATTAACACAGTGGAGAATTTGCTGCTTCCTCAATAAGAATCTCTATTTCCTGCCTCAGCGTTTGAAGCGGATGAATAGATGATGTCTGTTTGAGGCCCAACCCACAGGTGTTTATGTGCCTCAGAGTGATGCCCGAATAATTGCTAATGTACTTGAGTTAAGAGAAAGTGAGGTTTGCATATAAAGTGGGTATTAAAGACCTATTTGATTCTTTCTCTTTGTCTCTCTGTTTTGTTTTCTTCATCTTTTAGGGGGTCACCAGACAGAGAGGGAGGAGTAAGTACCTCTTATCGTTCTAAAAGAAAAAAAATATTGTGTTTTGGAATTTAAAATAATGTTTGCTGCAATGCACTATACACTAAAAACACACTACATAGAAAACATATCATATGTCATGTCGTATGTTTTATTACTCATTTTTCTGTACTTTTTTTAGTTTATCTTCATCTGTTTTATTATGAGATATATGGATTGATAACAGAGTTTGCCAGGTGTAAAACGTGTAATAATTTATATTATGTTTTTATTCATCCTTTGTATGATGGATGACGGTGACACAGGAGCCCCAAGAGATTGAATCGGTACTGAACATATTGTACAGTAGAAAGGGCATAGTCATCCAGATGAAGGTTTAACGCTAGACCCAAATTCCCACTAAGCACTTGTAGATTCCACTAGTGGCACCTTCAAACAGGACAAACCTTCACCTAATGTGAATATCACCGAGTCTGACTGATATCGCTAAAGTTCTCCTTTCATTTGCTCAGTCACAGAAAAAGACCAATGGGGCTCCAAACGGCTTCTATGGGGAGATTGACTGGGACAGATATGTAAGTACATATATTCAGATGCCGATAATCTCATTGAAACACAAGTGTAAAGTTTTTCATACGTTGATAGTAGCCACTTTATTTAAACTGTGTAGTACCCCCAGACTGACATAAGTATTTGTTTGTAGAATTCTCCTGAGGTTGATGAAGAAGGATATAGCATAAGGCCAGAAGAAGAAGAGGGAGATATCCTTCAACCGAGGCACGAATTGTGAATTTTTTCGTGACCCTATGAAATTTTAAGTGCACTGCCATCATGTATTGTAGATGACTAGACACAACCTACGTTTCATTTACATAAAATTAAATATGTTGTCCTACCTGACTAAAGTCTTTGAAATCATGGCAGTTTTGGAACCATGCCCCTAACAAGTGACCCCTTAACAGCCCTGCACCAGCTCCAAAAGAGAAGAGTCACTTTTTCTCCTCTAGTGAGTCTGAAGAAGAGGAAGACCACCGCAAAAGGTTTAAGATCAAGATCAAACCGCTGCCGCCAGACGCTAGCATCACAGCTCCATCGGTAGATGAATTAAAAGCCTCCATAGGCAACATAGCTCTGTCTCCTTCGCCTCTGGTGAGTCCAGCCAATATTACCAATGCATCCCTAACTTATGATGAGATTTCACCCACCATTCTTTCTTTGGCCCTGTCCTAGATGTGACCTTATCCCTAATCAGTCCTATGGGTCAACGTACCCTACAGCCACATCAGGTGTGCCATTTGGGACAGGGCCTTAATCATCATGTGCCACTGCTGTTGCATATCCAATGTGTATATGTACAGTACTATGGGGGTTCCATGGTATTGTAATGGTATTAAATGGTAATACCCTGGTATTATGTAATGGAATATTTAGGTTGCAAGTGCATTTAGGTTTTTGTTAACTTCCTCATCACGACAATTATAGAATGACAAATGATACAAGGCAGTATATACCCAGATCCAGCTATTGACCTGGAGACACAAGTGGATTCATGAAGGCTTGTGGTGTGGTTGATATATCAGGTTGTCACATGGTGAAAGTCAGGGGCAGCTCTAGGGTGACTGGAGATCCGGGGCTTAATCCGTAGACATCCATTAATGTGTCAGAATCCACATTTCACATCTAAAAAAAGCACTCGGGAGTCGGGAGCTTGCGCTGTGTGGCGTCTGCCGTTTCTAAGCCACCATGAGTTGCGCTCGTCGTGAAGGTTCCGGCAAAGGATAGATGGATTTTCATCACTGACGCGCTAGGAAAGAGCATGTTACCCCACCTGATCACGGCGACCCTGTTGTTCTCTATTTGAGCGCTTGCAGATGCAAAATGTTAACGGCCCCTAAGTTATTCATACAGGGCATGGTAATAAAAAACATGCAGGGCTTCAGCCCCCTTAGCCCACGGTGAAAGTGTGTTTTGAATGAAATACCCACCATTTTAATAGTCCAAAAACTCCTACTAGATGTTTCACCAATGATCCTAACACTTATGAGTTTTTATATTCTATATTTCTGCATATTTACGTAGGCTTATTTATTGTGCAACTATAATTTATGTTTTAGTGTGCTTTAAATGAGTCTTTACAGTGTACTTACATCAGAGATTCCAAAGAGATCACGGAATAAGCACATGTATGCAGACTGATCTCATTTTTTGCTGTTATCACAAAAGGCGAAACCTTAGCATTGTACCATTGTATAACAGTGGTATCAGATGGAAATACCATGGTGCACCAGGGTGCTTCAAAAAATACCACGGTGCTCCCATGTTTTATGTGCAAAACAGTGTCATGTTTGTGGCAGTTGTTTTTTGGTAAATTCTGTCTGTAAATTCAGATTTAAAAGCTTCTACAATGCTGATGAGAGTACCATACAGAACACATTAGATTGTAGTAGCTTTTTAAACGCAACACATAACATTAACTAATATAAGATGAAGTACATTGTTGGCTTGGGAATTTTTTACTGAAGTTTGTCTGATGGAGGTCAGTCATGAGGTATGGTATGTAGTATCTTTTCTAAATTTAAGAATGAGGAAACTGAGGTAGAGTCACACTGGAACGTCACTTGTCTGTCAATAATTCAACTTGGAAACTGGGCATAGAAACTTCACTGCACGGTGTAGTAAACAGCAACACAGAGCACAGGCATTCAGGTCACAGCGTGTCACATGAAGAACTTGCACTTTAAATTATTCACACACAGAGATAACCGTGTCAATATGCTTTTTGGCGTATGTGTCTTATCTATCAACCTATTGAAAAAATATACGTTTGAAAGAACTTCATTTGGGAACAATCTGACCTGACCTAGAGCTACCAGGGTTTATCGTGTCCTCACTTGTTCGTTAAATCAATTAGTGCCCAGATTGGTTTTTAGCTGATACAAAGTAATTATCTTTTTGGGGTTTTTCATTATCTCTTATTCACAAAGTTGCCGTAGGTTTAAAACAGTTGTTCAATTGAATTAATTGTTGTGAATGATTTCTATAGTGCTTTTTAGAATTATGCATTGTTGCTAAGCAACTTTACAGAGAATACATTGTAGAATAAACAGTAAAAAATAGTATAAGGAAGACATAAAGAAAAAATCACAAAAAAATGAAAATATTATATAATACAAAATTAATGGAAATAATTTATTTTAAAAAAGTAATTATTGGAAGTAATATAAAATATTATATTAATATAAAATAAAACGTATAGAACATTTTGTATTATAGTGTACATTTCATAACATGCACATAGGGATATTACCTGTAAAAATAACTATGTAGGATTGTATCTGCATATTAAGCTGTGGTGAAAGAATATAAGTACACACTTCAGCTTTAAACTGTCTCATTATGACCTCAGTGACTAAAGTCCTCTATGTCTAGTACGCTGGAATGCCAGACATTCTTTACTCATGAATTAAACATCAGTCACATGCCCATCCTGTGCTATGGCAACCTGTGCATATGTGTGTAACCATGGCGATGGATTAGCCATAAATGCTCTTCAGAAGAAAGTGGGAGCAAAGGTTGAACAGCACACACTGTAAAATCTGCACTCTATAATTGTGTGATTATTTGTACAATGTACTGAATGTTTTCAACTGTACATCACTTATTTCTGAATGGCCAAGACTTCCAGCAATCCAAAAAGCAGGGAGAAAGAAATGATGGTGGAGTGAAAACAACACAAAAACACAGGGTTTCTTATTATAGCACACCTTTCGACCAGGTGCTGGGTTCCAGCTGGTGCTCATGTTTTATTTATATGTTTTGCTTCTTTATTAAGCTTCCTGTAATGGGCCGTCGTCCAACAGGAGTTAATAAGGCTGTCGGGAAACACTGTGTGCCCTGTCGGTCTTCTTTTTTTTTTAGCTATGTGGCTGAATTTAGACGGTGTTTTGTGGTGCTTTTTTGTAAGACAAGCTAGGTGGATATATTTATAAGAAATCGATCAAACAATAAAAATTTTGTGAATTACTCACTCTGTGACTTGCTTCCATGTAGCTCAAAAGAGTTGTCTCATTTACAATGACAAGGAACAAATTTTTGTTTGAATACAAAACCACTTTTAAGGTGTTTCATAGTAAATACATATATATATATATATATTAAAAATAGTCAAAATATAAAAAAATATACTCTTAGCCTATCTCTAGTTTAAATTAATGATGGTAGTTTGGTTAACATGTTCATTAGCAATGTAGCCTATTGAAGATTTGGTATTTAAGGGATAATGTACAGGCAGCCGTTATCGCAGAAATAAGCCCTGACAGTGTGATCAGGTATCACACTGAAGGAGCTTATTTTGCGATAACAGCCGGCTGCTTGTACATTATCCCGCTTATTACATGGCTACTTGCCACATGAAAAAAAACTGGACATAAAATGTGAATTTGAAATATTTTATTAGCAAATTTTTACCGAATGCAGACCTTCCGCAAGGAAAAGCCGTTTACTTTCAGTTTTAAGATAAGAAACGATGTTCAAATGTCATGAACAGGCAATTTGGTTTAATCATTTGTAAATACACTGACCAAAATTATAAACGCAACACTTTTGTTTTTGCCCCCATTTTTCATGAGCTGAACTCAAAGATCTAAGACTTTTTCTACATACACAAAAGGCCTATTTCTCTCAAATATTGTTCACAAATCTGTCTAAATCTGTGTTAGTGAGCACTTCGCCTTTGCCGAGATGATCCATCCACCTCACGGGTGTGGCATATCAAGATGCTGATTAGACAGCATGATTATTGCACAGGTGTGCCTTAGGCTGGCCACAATAAAAGGCCACTCTAAAATGTGCAGTTTTATCACACAGCACAATGCCCCAGATGTCGCAAGTTTTGAGGGAGCGTGTAATTGGCATGCTGACTGCAGGAATGTCCACCAGAGCTGTTGCCCGTGAATTGAATGTTCATACCTCTACCATAAGCCGTCTCCAAAGGCGTTTCAGAGAATTTGGCAGTACATCCAACCGGCCTCACAACTGCAGACCACGTGTAACCACACCAGCCCAGGACCTCCACATCCAGCATCTTCACCTCCAAGATCGTCTGAGACCAGCCACCCGGACAGCTGCTGCAACAATCGTTTTGCGTAACCAAAGAATTTCTGCACAAACTGTCAGAAACCGTCTCAGGGAAGCTCATCTGCATGCTCGTCATCCTCATCGGGGTCTCGACCTGACTGCAGTTCGTCGTCGTAACTGACTTGAGTGGGCAAATGCTCACATTCTTGCATGGCCAGCAAACTCACTGGACATGTCACCCATTGAGCATGTTTGGGATGCTCTGGATCGGCGTATATGACAGCGTGTTCCAGTTCCTGCCTATATCCAGCAACTTTGCACAGCCATTGAAGAGGAGTGGACCAACATTCCACAGGCCACAATCAACAACCTGATCAACTCTATGCGAAGGAGATGTGTTGCACTGCGTGAGGCAAATGGTGGTCACACCAGATACTGACTGGTTTTCGGACCCCTCAATACAGTATAACTGCACATTTTAGAGTGGCCTTTTATTGTGGCCAGCCTAAGGCACACCTGTGCAATAATCATGCTGTCTAATTAGCATCTTGATATGCCACACCTGTGAGGTGGATGGATTATCTCGGCAAAGGAGAAGTGCTCACTAACACAGATTTAGACAGATTTGTGAACAATATTTGAGAGAAGTAGGCCTTTTGTGTACATAGAAAAAGTCTTAGATCTTTGAGTTCAGATCATAAAAAATGGGGGCAAAAACAAAAGTGTTGCGTTTATAATTTTGGTCAGTGTATAATGTCGTATATGTTATCAAAAGACATACCTGTATTTATATTAAATTTGTCAAAATAACCCGTCAAAATGATTTGCTGCATCCGGGTTACCGTGTGTTATTAGTTTTGAGCGGTTGTTATCTGGGAATAACGAAACTGCAAATGTCGCGACTGGCCAATCAGAATCAAGCCTTCCAACGAGCCATGTAATAATGATCTATGATATTATCCATCGACTGATCTAGCTAATGTTTATTATGTGCCAGGGGTGATATTTCGTAGAGCAATTGCTAAAGCAGTTTGCACAGTGTTGCATCATACAGTAGTCTATGTAGTAGTCACTTTATCATTCTTTCAAAATTCACTTGTCATCTTGTGTTTGTGCATGCTTATCAGACCTATACTAATGTAGATTATGCCTCCTCTCCTTGTGTCCCTCTGCCTGACTTTTATCCTCATCGATGCTGCCTGTTTTAGAGGAATAGTCCGGTAAGATCTTTATACTATGTCCTCATTTCAAATGCTGTCTTCCTGCATTCCTCTTTCGTCATGATGAAGAAAGCATGAGTAGTGTTTGATGTGCAATTATGAAGTGATCTACGGTCCGTTTTTGTGCTTAAAGGGATAGTCTACTATTCTATTAATAGTCTATTAATTTATCGGAGTATGGGGGTTTCAGTTACCAGCCTATATATTTAAATATAGATTCCATGTCTGCAAAACTAATATTTTAAATGAAATACTGATAACTAATCGATATTGAATCGAATCGAAATCGCCAAAATGGTCTCAAAACCTATATAACACTATTTCCTAACCAAACACGATGCGATGAGATCCCTGCGATAAACAATTTGACTGTCTAAACCTAACGTGAAAAAGGGGCGGGGCGCGACAATAAATCACAAACCCAGCCAATCAGAACAGTTTTTCTCTGTCCACGCACCTGAAGAGTGCACATAGAGAGATGCTTCCTGTTCTCATGACGACTTCAGTGATGCCTCACCGGACGCTATGCTATAATTTCAGAATTTAAACGTATGGAATCAAACGAATATAGCCTGTCCTCTTATCCATATTTGGCAATTAATATTCATGAGTTGCAGCACTTGAGAGATCGAATGAGATCATTGTGTGGGCGGAGCTGTCAGCCGCGACGTCGCAGAAATAGAAATCGTTTCTCGTCGCGCAGCGCTGTCGTGGCTGGTTAGGACGAAACCTCTGATTAATATGCAAAAGATTCCCTTTATCGCGTGTCACGGCATCGCATCGCGTTTGGTTAGGTATAAGGCATAAAATATGACTGCGTATATGATGGATTTAATTAACAGAAGAATTCAATAGACTGCAGAACTATTATCACAGGTAATAAAAGAACGATTTTTTTGATCAAATTTGTATTTAACAATATTAAATCAGTTGGTTCCTTTAGTAAATAAATATGTTGTACCAGCAATGTCCAAAAAATGTTTTTTTGTTCGAGAAATTTCAAATGTGGTAATAATTTGCAAACAGCAATGTTCACAAGAGATTACCTGAACATTTATTCCCACTTCAAGCACTGCCTTCAAGTTGTTCCAAACCTGTATGAATTTCTTTGTTCTGATGTACACAAAGAAAGACATTTGGATGAATGTTTGCAACTGAGATTTCTGGGGCACCATTGACTACAGAGAGAAAATTATTGTATATATTTATTTGTTCTGTTAAACACAAAAGAAGATATTTTGAAGAATTAAGGAAAACAGACAGTTCTGAGGCACTTTTGACTACCATTTCTGACTATCCCAGAAATATCAGTTGTTAACATTTTTCCAAATATCTTCCATCAAAACTAAGAAATGTATACAGGCACAACTTGAGGGTGAGTAATTCATGACAGAATGTTAATTTTTGGGTGGAGTATCCCTTTAAGCATAGACAGGTACAGTGATTCCCAACCAATACGAATGCTTGAAAAAGTTGTATTTGTTTTGTTAAACCTATAACACAGACAAATGTGGGTGTTGAAATAACAAATAATGATTGATTTATGTTTTACAGTTGAATTTTAAGGAATGCTGTGCAAGTTTTATACATTTTTGTTGTAAGCAGAATATAGATGCTATTTATAGAAAGTCAATCCAGTAAAATGAGTATGAACACATTTTTGTTTGGGGACGATGAAGGGGTACATAAGCCCACCAGAGAGGCTGCGGTGGAACATAAGAGTGAAAAGGTTGGGAAATACTGCACTGGATATTCAACTCCTACTTTTGTGAAATATCAGAGCATGCATCTTTGTAAACATAGACACGTCAATAGTAGGGTGTGCTGTTCATGCATGGACGTGGTTGTTTTTACAATGTTCTAAATGTTCGGTATATTCTGTATGTTTTGTCATGCATTTTTGGGGTTTTTACCTTTGACATATTTTATTATTTGAATGAGTGAATAGAAAGCTTTTGTCATCAGCTCAATGTTCGTATAAAAGCTGTGGTTGCATACCACTAGTTTTGCTTGTCCATTCATGCCTCTGATTGGTGGTAACACTTTGTGACTACGGCCAAAAGCCCATACATCATCCTCATTGCTTGCTGCGCATATTATTCCTGAAGTCCTGGACTTAATCCAGCTATGTGGGAGGAAAATCAAATGGAGTGATGTTGTACTGGAGTGGGTAGATTGCAGGTCATCCGGGATTCTATTCTCAACTCAGTGTTTTGTCCTAAAGTTATACCCTGCTGAAAAACAAACTAGTCTTAATCTGGTCTAAAATGGTTTGGTTTGCTGATTTTGGAAGGTTTTGTCATTTGTCAACTAGTTGGGCTGGGATTTCCAGCTAGCTGACCCATTAAACCACCCAAACACCATCTAGGTCAGACTAGGACAAAAATCCTAGACCCAATACCCAACCAGAAGCATGTAGCAAGTAATATATATCCTCTTGACTCTACTTTTGGAAATCGCTTTATTTTGGAATGTACATATTTTCTGTTCTTACATCATCTGATGATGTCCCAGGAAACACTGACTGCACAGCTGCAAAAATGAAATTACACATGCAAATATAATTATATAGTGTTTTAGAGATGTTGCCTTTATTATGACACTAATCAGTAGCAAAAATCAAGTTAAAGATAATCAGCTTTTTGTGGTTCAAATGTAGATGAGTAAATTCATTACAGGTTCATGAAGGTAAATGTGGGGTCTAATGCTAGTGTTATGCAGTTTAGGAACAGAGGGTTGTTTTGATTAAAGTCTATATTACTGATTTGTCACTTTCTGACCAGGTGTCTCTTCTCTCTTCCTTTTTGCTGGTCACAGAGGCGTAGCCCGGTAAGTGCCATTTACCAGTTACAGTATGTTTGTTTTCTTTGGTGCTTACTATCCAGTTTCTTCAAAGAGAGTTCCCTGCTTTTATTTTATCTGGAATAATTTTAGGAATTTAAGGTGTTTTCACATATAGTTTGTTTTAAATGAACCAAACCCAGTTCACTTAAAGTGAACCAGAACGGGAACTAGCCGAAAATGACCTCAGTCCTTTCGGTGTTCACAGTAAAGTGGACTCAAAAGAGAACCCAGTTCTTATTTTGGTTCTCTTTAGCACTGAAGTGATCTCGGACCTTTTTTGTTAACACCAAAACTTCATAAGAACTCCGACTGCAGTTTTCTGTTTAGCAATGGATTTTTGGTATTCAAGACTTTACTATAAGGTTATAATAATTACCATTGGTTATTATTTACAGTATCATGAATGAACAGCATTTATATAATTGATTGTTAATTACTGAAAAACTGTACAACTTGATAGTTTATATTACATAAGCTAATTTTACAATTTAAAAATAAGAATAAGTTAGTAAATGTCGACATTAATCAAGATTATGTTGATACTGTGGTGTTCAGTAGTAGGTCATATTAATAAATGTGACTAATGTTAAAAGTGAAACTAGTGGGAGATCTTTCCAAAAAAAGTACTCACAACTCAGATAGACCAACAAAAAATATATATATTGTAACATCACCATTATTGAAATTAACAGAAAACATAATAAACAGAACTAGACTTGATGTGTGATAAAGATTGGTGAAAAATAATATAAAACTAAATCGAATTTTAATTTTATTTAGAATATAAACCACCATTTGCTTTTTTCAACTGCACTAATTAATCTGTTCATCTTCATGTTTTGGGGAAGAAATTTTATTTATACAGCAATAAAGGGAAAATGTTAGGATTGCTTTAAATGTGAAACTATAATAGCCAGTAGGTGGCAGCAATTTTTTACAGAGTCACGGCGATTTATTCAAGAACGAAGCAAGTGACTTGATGAATGACTGACTTAATCATTATCTCGCCCGAGTCGTTAAAAACACGGATTCATTTAGGAGAGAAACACATCAAAAAGGGAGATATGAACGTTAATGCGCATGTAACATTCCTTACGGCACTCCGATGCTACCGTTTGAAAAATAGAGCGATATCGCAGGTATTTTGAAGCTTTAGCATCGCGATGCTACCGTAACACCGGTACACCGTGCAACCCTAGTTCTTAGTCCTGTGTCAGACACCGTAGTGCTTTGAAAGGGAGGGGTGGAGTAAGCTGTTTGTTGCAATTCGCAAACTCACCACTAGATGCCACTAAAATCTCCACATTACTACTTTAAAGCTCTGAAGTTCTAAATTTATATTTTTTCTGTATCATCTTTACTTTCTTTGACCTTCATTTGGTGTTTTCTACATATATAATAGTAATATAAAATTTGCTACCTTATGAACTATACTAACCAACATCTAACCAAAAATGCTTACTTTTTCTGGATGATGGATACTTGGTATCCAACTACATTATAATTATATAAGTACTGTAAATTATAACTTACTAAATGTACTATAAACACAGCAAAAACAGGATGCATTGTCCTTTAAATTCAGATTAATTTATAGAAATTAGCTCTCCTGGCAACTCTATAACGCATTATAAAACACCAATTGGCAGGGTATTTCAAGCACTGTCTAAATCTGAGCCACCGTTCAGCTGAATAAAATCACCCACAATGCATTTCTCTCAGCTCACCACTGATAAAATAAATATGTTGGTATTTTTTTTGTTTCAGAGTCTGGCAAAGAGAAATACACCTAGTAAGTACATACAAACCAGTTTATTCTAGGGTTTTATGGTATGCGTATTCATGTGACTGTATGCTTTACGTATTTGTACTACATGAACTTCCCGTGCTTATCAGGTGAAGAAATTGCACGACCGAGACGTGCTGTTCCGACACCTGTACCAGCTCCCGCCTCTTCCCCAACACGTGCACCTGCTTCTGCACCTGCTCCAAAGCCCACTAGGTACATATATACACACACTTACACACTGCATCTTTGTTGCTTTTTGGTATTTGTATCAAACATTTCTAAATGTTTGAGAGAATCTAAATAGATGATATCTGAAGAATGAAGGTTGCAAGCTGAATGTGACTGGACCATCTGGTTGGATGAGTCTTGCAGATCTGACTTATTTTTGCTCTATTTCAGTAATAAGAAATCTCCAGTGCCAGAGGATGCAACAGCCTTATTTGGTCCACCACTGGAAACAGCCTTTGATGATGATGAGAAGACAAGTGAAGGTACATCACTGTATGGATGTTGATCTGTTGTGTAATGTATGTAGGCTTTTTCAGGACCACTGCATTTTAAATAGTTGCTCATAATCCTACAGAAGCCCTGATTTTTGGGTGCTTATTGTTCACTTCATTCATTTAAACAAAATTTCACTTCGTTATGTCATAAAAGTGTCTTCTAAGGACTCACAGAGCGTATACACTGTACTAATATTACACTTAAACCCCGCTGTTTATGCATACTCATATTTCAGCTATGTGTACTTATAAAGCACTGTTCAAACTCTTATATAAGCAATGCCTGTTTATGTAACGCCACAGAACGGTAGAATAGAGCATTCACTGATGCTGTCCAGTGTTTGTGTGTCTTTAAATACATCCCACTTAATTCCATTTGCAGTATTTCAGATTGAAAGAATTAGATGTCTTAGCCAATATGACATATGGCATATGTGTTGCATGGCGATTCCTTCCTCTATGTGAGTCACACACAGTTGTTAATTCTGCTCCCCATCGACTGTGTATCGTGTCCTCTTCCATAAATTAGTGGTGATAAAGGAACCTGAGGTTTGGGGTGCACCCCTGCCTGAGCAACGCCCAGACTCCTCTCTGGCAACACCTTTTCCTACAGGAAGTAAGTCATTGCTTGTGTGGCATGATTGCCATCATCCTGGTATCGTGACAGTGAACGGTCGCCTGAGTGAAAAATCCAGATTTTATTTTAATAACTTTCCCTTCGGCAGTCTCCATTAACCTACTAATTTCTCAAGTCATTAGCCGGGAAAACCAATCTAGATTCAGCTCACCAACAGAGTCATTCAGTTCATCCTGTACTGATGTTTTGTGATAGCAGTTTACTCAATGTGGCCTATTTTTATGCCTGTCAAACCTAAAAAATGACTTTGAGTTAGGCCTAAGACTGTGATTGTAAAATAGATCTCTAAATGTATAATTATGAGGGCTGTCAAATGATTAATCGTGATTGCTGTACACAGACATATATTATGCAAACACAAACTTTTATTCTGGATGCAATAAATTGCGATGAATCGTTTGAC
Source organism: Triplophysa rosa (assembly GCF_024868665.1). Lineage (NCBI taxonomy): Eukaryota > Metazoa > Chordata > Actinopteri > Cypriniformes > Nemacheilidae > Triplophysa > Triplophysa rosa. The sequence goes on along the minus strand of NC_079896.1, from coordinate 8,451,028 downwards.
AGCCTTGATAATTATATACTGCATGTTTATACAGTAGTAGTCCTCTAGTGTTTATCTGCAATGTCATGGGAATTCGTAACTATTTTACAAGGTGGCTAATTCATATAAATTCACAAAATTGTGTTTTGTTTTAGAGCCAGTGATGTTATGTTTAGAGGTGGGGTTAGGGGAGGGGCTTCAGTGTTACTTTTATCAAATAATCGTACGTATTTATACGATTCACATCATACGAATTCATGCGAATAAGCCAACTGGTAAAATAGTTACGAATTCGGAAAAGATCTGGGCTGCGTTTCCCAAAAGCATCGTAACCTTAAGTTGATCTTTGAAGCATTGTCACCAATGGAGTTACGATCAACGTAGGCTTACGATGCTTTTGGAAAACGCAGCCCAGGTTGGTAGTTTATGTCTGTCACTAAGTCAACACAATTGTGTCTTTTAGGGGTCTCAGACCATATTGGGAGTTTGAGATGCGATTCGCTTATAATTTGCAGTGTGAATGCAATGCGATCTAGATTCGTTTTTATTTTTGTGTAATTGCAGATAAACCATATTAAACAAATGCAAATTAAGTCAGGTAGTCCACTTGCAGTCAACAAATACCCAAAGCATCGACTAGTTGTGGAAATGCAGAATAAATCAACTCAACTAGGCTGTGTAATCGGTGTAATAACATGACCATATACATTACATAACATCCTACCGAGCTTGAAAATCCTTTTATGATAAATAGTAGGTCACAGAGAGTGAAGTGTTATCAGACAGTATGATCCAGTCATCCCCTGCCATGCCACAGTCCCTGTCTTGTCTGTCTGTCCCTGACTGCCTGAATGAGACCTTGACTATGCATGGTGCTTGGAGGCGTGGCATGAAGGTGTGGCCTTCACGGGAAAGGAGGGGTGTATGTGAAAGCTTGTTTCAGCCGCACTAATGTCATTGCAGCGCTGCCTCCGCTTCCGCCTAAGAATGTGCCGACCTCCCCCCCTCCAAGTGAATCTTCATCTGCAGAACCTTCCGGTAAGATCCCTCCAGCACCCAGTGCTCAGTCTGTACTGATTTGTCTGGTTTGTTTTATGCCTGTAATGTCAATGGCTATCTGTCTTGTGAGTATCAGTATTGACACCTTCTTTTGTTATCTCTTGCCTTATCTTTTTCTTGTTGTTGTTTCTATGTGGTTTCTGTGTGGTTTGTGATACAGATGTGCAGAAAGAAGAGGACAGTTCAAGGCTGGCCACACAGAGGCCTTCAATAGCTGATCTGGACAACATATTCGGCCCAGCGGATTCTTCAAACCCCGGTCAGGATGCTGGAGACCAGTGGGTCTGCTTCAATGACGAGTCACCTGAAAAACGTCCTCAAGAGGCAGAAACAGCACCTCCTCTCCCCTCATCTCCACCTCCCCCATCAGAACCAGCACCCCCGTTACCAAAATCCCCCCCTCCGTCAGAGGAGCCTAACCCTCCTTTACCAAAATCACCCCCACCTCATGTCGAGCCTATACGATCTCCTCTTTCCAGTGAGCCACCAAGGAATAGTCCTCCTCCACCACCTCCAACAGTTCCTCCTGTTCCCAAAGACACTAGTCCTTCGCCACCAACTATCCCACCTCCTCCCGCTGAAGATGCCCCACTCCCACCAACTCCAAATGATCCAAAGTCCCTCCCTTCCACAGATTCATTGCCACGTGCTTCTTCAACGGACACACAGCCAGACTCAACCAACAGCTCACCGTCTACTGTAGAGACAAATGCACGCACAATCCCTCCCCCCTTGGTTATAAACCAGGAGGACAAGAAGAGCCCAGAGGAGACCCCTTCAAAAGAGGACCTGACTGAGAGCAGTGCGTCACCCAAAGAGATCGGGCAAGGACCACGTTCAACACCACCCCCTCCTCCACCTCCCACATACAGGGCGGTGGTGTCATCCCCAGGGCCTGTTCCTCCAGCTGGTACAGGTGGAAGTGAAAGTGGTGAGTCTGATCTACACAAACGTGTCTGCCTCAATACAAAACAGTAACATAAGAATAAAAACAACCAGTATGAAAATGCAAACAGCAAGATAAAAGTACCTTGTTTGTTTGTTTGTTTGTTTGTTGCTTCATTAAATAAATAAAACGGGTTCCATCCAGTTGTTCCGGGTTCCATCTTGTTACATATAGAGCTGTTTTACTCAAAATGCCTTTAAGAAAAGATACCGAATACGAGCTTAATTTATGTACATAATACATGTGGATTGATAAATAAAAGGTTTTTCTTTCCACTGACATTTGAATATGAAAAGAGAAAAAGTGATTGCTTTTATTTCATAATACTGATCAAAATTTCTCAGACAAGAGGACGTAACAAGACCTGTATATATTATGTAAACTTATTCCTGGATGCGATTCATTGCGATTAATCGTTTGACAGCCCTACTGAACTGTTAAGAAATTAAACAAAAAGTCAAAGTATAGGATATCAGGGAATATGGGTTTTATTCAAACATTAAAAGAAACAGAAAAACAAAACACAGAATATAAAGCAAACATAAACTTATGAATAGTTGTTGATCCTTTTGTGTAGTAATATTTTGCAGCCATTTTCCTTGGCCTTGACTCATTATGCTTTGCACATGTGTATTTGTTTGATCTTCAGTTTACACACTGAGTACTACTATTCACCAAGAATAAAGAGTTTTTAATACATCTTCAATGCAATATTTCAATAAAAATGGACTTTGTCATTTGTATAAATTTGGACATCACTTTTGGCCAGGACTGTACATCATTCTAGGTCATAGTGGTTTTCTGTTAACCTCTTTGACTTATTTTAGAAATATTCATGAGCTGCACTGTATGACAATATAAAGTCTGGGTTATATGATTAAAATAGATTGATAAATGACTGACCATTGATTTTCATGTTCTAAGAATATCAAATATTGACATGCATCGCTTGGCACACCAGTCAGGTTTGCATAGCATATCTTGCACATTCAGTTGTCATTAGACTCTCTAACAGCCATAGTTAGTTGGGTAGTAGGTTTCCTACCGTTGAAAATGGATGGTTACCACAAATAATGCCATTGACATTCCTCCAGAGAGGATCCATGTCACCAAAACACATTTATCAAAATACTTGAAAGAGGTTTTCCAGTCTCCAGCTGGGGGAATATGTTTTGAGCTAGCTGGCTTTGTAAATATGACGTCATTCTGGTCAAGTGTCCAAACACAATGGACTCTTTGATGTGCTTGATGCATGTTACGCTTTAAATGGCTTTGCTTTAATGGAGTGCTCTTGCTCCACAGGCTCCACCTCCCCTACACGTCCCTCTGCACCATTGGCTACCAGCAGCTCCCCTCCTCCCCCTCCCCCGCCACGGCCACCCTCACGACCCAAACTGCCTCCTGGGAAACCAAGTGTTGGGGACATGGTACGTGATAACTTAAAAAGTTGTATTGACTGACTGCACATTTAAAGGAATATTCTTGAAAAAGAAACCAAACACAAGCAACAGATCTGTTGATCCGTGCATATAGCCAACCCATTCTCTCTGTACTAAATCTCCCCTCTGTTTCTTCTGTCTTTCCCTGCATTACCTGTCAGAATCGACCGTTCAGCCCCCCTGTACACTCGTCCAGCCCCCCACCACTGGCTCCGTTGGCTCGGGCAGAGAGCACCTCTTCCATCTCCTCCACCAACTCTCTGAGCGCAGCCACCACGCCCACCGTCGGTAAAGAGCTCTCCGTTTCTGTGTCAGGTGTGACTTCATTTCCCATCGTTCTCTCGCTTTTTTGTGTGTTTGCTGCCCTTCTAGTTAGATTTCCGTGTAACAAGAGCCATTTCACATCGGGGACCTGTTGCGCTCAGTGTTCTGTGTTGTTCTGAATGTTCTGTATTGTCACTTAAGTCAAATATCTGACCTTAAATGAAACTTCTGGTTAAAGTGTTTGACGTTGACTTGTGTGATTATCATAGCCTGTCTTTAGGTGATAATGTATTAGTCAGTTTGGATATATTTTTGGCTGGTGTGAGGATTAGATGAGGAGTTTGATCCGCATGCTGTTGTACAGATTAAGTGTTTCATTTTAAATCCTCAATTATATCCTCAGAAATAGAAAATCATTGTAGACAATAATCTAAAACTTGAAAATAATCTTTGATTTGAAAAGAGCAGATACACTGTATAAATTAGATAAAAACATAATTAGATTTATATCAGGACTGATAAATATCTTAGTATATCTCAATTGTTTTCTGGACCATTTTAAGTGCTGTCATTGATTGCCATGAGAAAATATTGATCAGATCAATATTTTTATTGCATCAGGGTTCAGGGAGTAAATTGTAGTGTTTCATAATGGAAATGTCTGTTTGTTGCTTTTGCTACTCCATTCTTATTTTATCCATCAGTTTCCATCAACGTTTTGACTATTTTATTTATTTTTCTTTAGTTATTGTCCTGTTAGCATTTTGAATGTGTGTCGTGCATCCATTGTGATGTCTGAGTTTAATGACTGTGATTTTTGTTTTCTTACTTACTTTATTTTATTATATTGTTTATTTTTTGTTTGTGATTTGTCGTCTCGTCCTGTCTTTTGGGCTGACGTAATTGTCTGATGTCAGAAGATGACGCTTTTGTAGACAAACTTCCCAGCTTTGAGAGACGGGCAGACATGCCAGCAGGTACGCTATGAACCCTTCCTAAATGAATGGATGGGAATGGAAACCACTGATTCCACGATGTAACAAATGGTTACATTACCCATAGTGTCCGTCATGGTGATCTTTGTTTTCCAGAGATCTTAAACCAGTAAACAAGATGGGTGTAGCTTCATGAGTCATTCAAACTATTTTCCTAGTATTGTAAAACTATTGAAGATTTTTTTTGCTAAGCCCATGCATGTAAGAGATCGGGCTCCACCAGTATCACAGGCCCAGCATCCCACATCTTACATCTTCACATCAAGAACCAGGAACAGGAGAGTCTTTCAGTCCCTGGAAAGCATCAGTGTGGCTGCGGACTGTGTGACAGAGTGCCACCATCCCATTTGAAAAGATCACGCACACACACACACACACACACACGCACACACACACAGTCTTTCAGTGTTTGAAGTGAGGTCTGGAATTTGGCCCAAGTGGTGGCAGTACTGATCAGTATGCTCGGCACCTCGCTAGTTTGAGTGGAGAGCACTCAGACATCACACCTGGATAAAAGCATATCTAAGTCATGTTACAAAGGTCACATTTTAGTGCCACGTAATACAGGTGGAAAACACAACTTTATATTTTATCCCTACAATCCAGAACATCAATTTATCAGCCGAGCGAACACATCGAGATGTCTTCTCAAGTGATTTTCATTTTCTTCATTCATAATCCTCGTCATCACTTTATTTCTGTTGTCTAGTGCTATATCCTCCCATTTAGCATTGTTTAAAGAAATGCTGAAAAAAACTTGTTTACTCCTACCGTTGTCTCTCTCAATACTGCCCTCTGTTGTCAATAATCCCTATTTGCAGCCTAGCACTGTCCAGTCATATGCTGGATGAAGAAATAAAATGTATATGCTTTTTGCAATGCAAGCTTGAGATTTTTAAAGCTCATATTGTTGCTTTTGTGCCGATGTAACCACAAATATTTTTATAGGATTTTTACTTTTAATGCGTAGTGTTTAATTGTCAAATAATCTCCTGATGACTGATTTAGGTTTTTGAATCTGATTGGTCGATTTAACGCAACTTTGGTCAAGTGATGTTAACACATGTATAATCTAAGGTCAGACAGAGGTTCTCTTCTATTCGATGTAGGCAGTTCCTGAAACTCAACTTTTGCTGTTGTAAGACTTGTTTTGATTTTACACAAAAATCTATTTTTGCTAAACTGCTTATTAATAATGCTACAATAACTAAAGCGAGCAAAAATCTTAAAATTGTTATTATGTGTTTGTACGTGTTTGATTGTTCCATGTGCTGTGCAACACATAGATGTTTCTCACGTCATAGTCATGCCCATCTGAAGTGTTTTGTGATCACGTCTTTGACCTCCGACCCCGCCCCCTTCACCGTGCTGTATGATGGACCTGTGTGTGACTCACGCTACTGTCCTTCTCTTCCCCTTCTCCTTCCCGACCCCAACCTTATACCCCCCTCCCTCCAAACAGAGACAGACCAGCCCTCCCTCGTATGGTTTGACCGAGGCAAGTTTTATTTAACCTTTGAAGGTAAGTTGAGGTTTATGTCTGAGGACGTAGCACGTGTACGCTCAAGTCTCATCTGACTCCCCCCTTTCTCTCATGCGTTCACGTCTTCATCGTATGCTTTTCTTCACAACATCTGCTTTGCTCTTTATATCTGGTATGGCACGCAGTTGCTTTCATTGGCAGCTTTTCTTTTCTTTAAGGGTCATCGTATTTTTCACCTTCATCTTCATCTTGTTCTTGTTGTTTGGTGGTTCATCTGCTTTGATCTTCATCTTGTCTTCGGTTGTGGATCATAACAGTTTTTCAGCTTGAAGCTGCATGCTGTCTGTGATCATTTGTTTCTTATTTTACACTTGTCCTTTGTTGACCTTTTAATACAACTGCATAAAAAATGCACAGCTTTAGACATAAAAGAAGCAGAGGCATCATTACCATGGACAGTTTTGTTCTCTCCAGTTTGTCCACTATTAACTTACATTGAGGATGAAATACATGTATTTAATGCAAGTGATGCATCTCAATTTGCGGTTTGTGAGCTTGTGGGTGTTGAAGTTATTTTTATCATTTTTATGCCACGTGGCTGTTAGAAGTGTCAAAAAACATGACTGATGATATCCACAGCTCCCAAAACATTTGAATAAACTCACCAAATATTTCCACACTTCTGATATATATTCACATATATAAAGCTGACATCTTTATGTTTTTGATAAAAATTATTTTAGAGCAGAACGTATGTGTACTCTAAATGAAAATGTTACCTCTAGTCTAGACCAACAACAATGCATAATGTTAATTTGCTACACTGTCAAAAAATCCAATTAAAAACACTAACATTCCAGCAGCGGGGCTGCCAGAAAGTAAAATTATGTTTTTTGTAAAGTAAAATTGCATCTTTGTAATGTTATTTACACCAAACTTAAAGGGGTAATATGACATGGCTAAAACGAGTATATTATCATTTGTTTGTTTTTACAGTGTACTATATTCATTTATTCATAGAGCTACAGTATAACATAACACTTCAAAGTCACAGATGGAGGGATGAAGATCACTTTTTTATTGGACCATGCACAATTCATTTATGCATATTAATGATTACTGCTTTAAAATATTGTTTAAGAGAATTTAGTTTTGCATCAAGTCTAAAAAAAAAAGTGCTGAAAAAATGAAACCAAATTATTTGTTGATATCTTAGTTTTAACATGTTATATTCACAATAAAAGCATCTTCCATTACATAACATCACAACCAGCATCTGTAGAGCCCTTCCCGCTCCACCATCACAATTTTTCTCACCATCACCAAATGATTTATAACAAAATGACACCCATGTAATAGAATAAAAAAGCTTTGACTTGAGGTCATGCTCTTTACAGTAGTGTTGTGTAAATCACTTTTAAAAATTGTCAGGGTGCTTAATGTCCAATTTTTTCGATTTTAGCATTTTTTACTTATGCTTCAAAAGGCATCTAATCACGTCTGGCCTATAAAACTCTGAGATTAAAAAAACTCAAGTGGCCATGTTAGCAGAAACAGTGTTCATTTGGAGAAAGTATTGTTCTACTTCTAAGGTCTGAATCCATGAACTAAAGAAACAAGAGTTTTGTCAGCTGTTGACTGTCTCCTCGTGCATCTGTCTCTCACAATCTATGAGGTGTTTTGTTTGTTTCCATTTCTCTCATTCTTTATCACTCTTCCTCTATCTATTCGCCTCTATTTAATCTCACTCAATTGCTTAGTGAATGACAGTTTGGTCGATAAACGTGTGTTTGTGTTCTCTCAGGTTGCTCTCGAGGGCCTAGTCCTCTTACAATGGGGGCACAGGACACACTGCCTGTGGCCGCAGCTTTCACAGAGACTGTGAGCGCTTTCTTCAAAGGAGCTGATCCTAATAAGTACGTATACCATCTTTACAAAACTGTTTTAATAAAAAATGGAATAAAGTAAGGTCAAGTGTACTGGTCTTTATGACAAACAAACCCTCATGGGGAAATGATCCTCCTGAATTGATTTATTTTCCTATAATGACTGATCGACCAATCAGAAATGAGTGTTCCAAAAAACCTCGTGACGTTTTTGCAGTAACCACTACTGTTTATTCAAACTTAAAATGCTGTATTTAACCTTTTTTATCTACTCTTTTTCTTTCCGTTTCTTTCTCTCACACTGTTAAAATATTTAAAATGTTACAATATTTGCAATGTTTTGAGGATTATTCTGTTTCTAACACTAACCAAACTCATTATGTTTCATAATGTTGCTTTCTAAGGTGTGTGGTGAAGATCACAGGAGAGATGGTGTTGTCCTTCCCGGCGGGCATCACTCGGCATTTTGCAAATAACCCCTCACCTGCTGTGCTAACCTTCAGCGTAAACAACTACAGTCGTCTGGAGCACGTCCTCCCTAACCCCCAGTTACTGTGCTGGTAATAACTTTCATCTCCCACCCGCCTCAGTCCAACCTTCACAAACCTTAAGCAATATTAAAATCTGCACTTCACATCACTTCACTCTGACTGATATGGCAGTCGGTTTAGACTTACGTGAAGGCAAAAAGCAGAAATGTTTCATAACGAAAATGCAGATATAAAGCGAGTAGAATTGAAGTGGATGCAGGAACTACATGCACAAGTGAGATTTAAAGAGAACTAGAACTTTGCATACAATCATTATACAGTGAGGACTGATAGTGATTAATAAGCATTTGGTAAAGAAAGTTATTACCAAGAATGGATGGTTTGTAAATAATATTACCTTGAATTTTAAGCTAAAAGCACATCTACTTCAGTCTCTTACCTCAGGATGTGTCACATCTCAATACAAGTAGAGTGTTGTTCAGTATTCACTGGGGGGTGGTATCTTACAGAAACATTTGACATTTTGTTGTTTATGTGGTAATACAGTCAAGCTTGATCTAAATATTGAATGCTCTTTCAAATGTCCCACAGTGACACGACACAGTCCAATCCAAACTTAAAAGAGTTCTGGGTGAACATGCCAAACCTGATGACCCATTTAAAGAAGGTGGCTGAGCAGAAACCACAAGCAACATACTACAATGTTGACATGCTGAAGTATCAGGTGAGAATGTCAAATCAACATTTTGTTTATATTTATTTTACCTTGCATGGGGTTTCATTTTTTACGAAAATGAGGGCATCTATAAATAAATGCCAAAATACCAACACTTATTATTAATATAAGTGCTTTGTTCTCCATTTAAAAAGTTAAATAAGTAGCCTAATGCATTTATTTTTCTATTCAGATTACTGTATGCATGGTTATATGATTAGTCGCATTTTGTTTTCATTTAGCATTGTTTTATGTATCATAATCAGAACAGACCAGCAAAACATTATTCAGTCACAACTCACATGTTGAGAGTTACTGTAAGTGATTCTAGATTTGTCCTCACATGTGTATTTCTTTTTGTGTGTGTGCATAAGGTGTTGCCCAAAGGTCTACAGTCCACGCCTCTGAATCTGGCGGTGAGCTGGAAGTGTGAGCCCACCAGCACTGATCTGAGGATAGACTACAAATACAACGGTGGGGCCATGACCACTCCTGTCGCTCTCAACAATGTTCAGTTTCTTATCCCGGTGGATGGAGGAGTCAGCAAACTGCAGGCTGTGCTTCCCCCAGCTGCCTGGTGAGAGATCAATGATGGGACTCCTTTCTAACTACTGTATGTCTAATGAACTCTAGTTAGGTGTTGTGGCTTGCACTTAAAATCCTAAATTGTAGAAGTCTTAATTTAAGAGCTTGGCACCTTGGATTATAGTCCTACAAGGGCTCTGGGCACCAGTCTAATTGGAGGCCATATCTTATTTTTATTTTTTTTAAGAAAATTAATTAGTTCAAAAACTGAAATTTTATTATAAAATATGCCTGGAAACTCAACTTTCTTGTCCTTTAACATTTGTGGTGGTCGGGTTAGCCCGGGCCATAATCCTTGATATTTTGATAAAAAGTAATTGTTTTGTTAGTTTATCTCGGTTTTCTGTATTTTGTTTTACAGGAATGCAGAGCAGCAGCGAATCTTGTGGAAAATTCCAGATATTTCACAAAAGTCGGAAAACGGAGGTGAGATTCATGATCCCAGTAGAACATTGTATTAACTGCATCTTTAAAGTGGAAATGAACCATCCAGTCAAGTTAACATTATTTATTAAATAAGTTTCCACTTCAATCAAAAATGATGTAGTAAACCAGATTAGTGTGACCATTTAAAAGAAAAAAGGATGCCTTTGTATAGGTTGTGTAGCAAGGGCGCCGCCATCTTGCAGTACCGCTGACGGTGACGTCACCGGGTTGGTTGGCTTCCCCGAGTTCATCAGACACAATGGGAGAGACACTGTTAAATACAGGACAGTGGAGGACATATAGGGAAAGATAACAGTTGAGACCGTGAAACATGGAAACTGTAAAGCCACGGGATTATCAGAGGAAATATTTACAGTTAGAAAACGAGAAATTAATAAAAATTGAAAAGGGGTGTGTCTTTTATAGACGTTTACCAACATAGCCATATTTGAATAAACATATAAACATATTTGAATAAATGCATTAAATTACACATTTAACTACAACACAATTTGAATAAATGCATTAAATTACACATTTAACTACAACACAACTAACCCGGTGACGTCACGGTCAAGCGGTACTGCAAGATGGCGGCGCCCTTGCTACAAAACCTATACGTAAAAGGCATCCTTTTTTCTTTTAAAGGGTCACACTAATCTGGTTTACTACATCATTTTTGATTGGAAGTGGAAACCTATTTAATACATAATGTTAACTTGACTGGATGGTTCATTTCCACTTTAAGCTCGTCTATAAAAATGTTTAGCAATTTTATTACTCTAACATATCAATTTCAGTTTCACATTTATTTCTGTTTACTTTTTTCTTCTCTGTCCCAAGGAGTTGGATCTCTACTGGCTCGCTTCCAGCTCACCGAGGGTCCCAGTAAACCCGCCCCAGTGGTAGTGCAGTTCACCAGCGAGGGCAGCACTCTGTCAGGCTGTGACATTGAGCTAGTCGGCCTTGGATATCGATTTTCTCTCATCAAGAAGAGATTTGCAGCAGGTAATGTCATTAAAGGCATTAAGCTGATTTCTGCGTTCAGTTTTTTTTCCGTAAATCCTTCCGTAATACCTTTTATGTACATTTCTCAGGAAAATACCTGGCAGACATCTGAACAACATGATCCATTCAAGTCTGCATATTTTGGACCAATTACGAATATTGAGAACACAGGACAGATCACAACCCTGGCCCGTACTTGACCTAATGGATAAACCTTTATAGATGTACAACACGGGTGGACCTCCCACACTCCAGCAGTATTAAATGAGTTGCATTATAAAATTGTGGACCGTTTTAGGGTGTACTTCTTTATATCCGTGAACTGTATTCACATCTGTATACAGCAGTTAAACAGCCTGGGTTCGTTCGTAAGGTTTAGCCTCTTTTCTGTCCAATGTGTCGTTGGCTGTGCCTAACTGAACCTGAATTCTCTGTATCCCTCTCCAGATGTGGTACTAAAAATGTATTGTTTTTATTACTCTATGCATTAGATTTGTCTAAGGTCTCACCGTTTTAAAACAAGGTAGCAAAAATTAATCTGGTTGAAAAAAGAAGCTGGCTCTGTCTAAACATGCTGTCAGAGAGATGAGCCTCTCTACCACTAGATGGCGCTATATTGATGCATGTAGTATGACGTCTGCACAGGATTTGGTTTTGTTCATGCTTCATTAGTCATAAAAATGTACTTCAGGAATTTCACATTTAATTCATTGAGTACATTCAGGTTGAATTGATTAATTGGAAAACAATAGAAATTTGTAGACAGCCACAACAAGACTCCTGCTTGCAATAGACACCCCAAAACAATTTTCCTTAACATAAAATGTCATTTGAAATTAATAATATATATCTTGAAAGCCGTTCAGTGTTTTCTTGTATTGTTATATAGCCTCAGAGTACATGACAACATTCTATTTTTATTTATTCATTGTTGTAAAAAAGTGACACTGTATATGAATAGACTTTGAATGGCATCACAATTTAGGACTTTTTGTTATTTGTGTAGTTGGTTAAACTGTGTACAGTATATTGCTGAGGTATAATTTTTAAATTGATTTCAGATCTAATTTTTTAACTCAAGTGCAACAGAAAACAAAGCTATATATGGGGTGGGGAAACATGTAAAAGAGAAACCGAAACGGGATACTGTAGATGCATCAAGCTTAATGTTATTACAGTGTTATGTATAGCAGCACTATTAGTTGAAACTGGATTGTAAGCTTGAATTCTTTTGAAATTCACGCACATGTGTTTGGATTCAGCCTCATCTCAACTCCCCCGCACCCCCCAGCACCCCGAAGCCCAAGCATGAGCCCGTATCCAGTCAACCCTGCGCTTGAGAGCATCCTTATTTTGCAAATGGTAACGGTCTCTGTGAGATGACGAGGTTTTCGAGTGGTTAAATGACCAAATCGCTTTTTTCCTTTCGTTCGTATGTGTATCTCCAGAATTGTCCTTTAAGAGAAAAATAGTAAGCTGCATATTTTTTAAATGTTTAAACTTATGAATAAAGTGAAAATATTGTTTCTTGTGGAAAAAAGAAAAGAAAAAAACACTGTGTTACTGTTTAACTTCCCAGATGCTCTGATGTTTAATGTCAAGAACAAAAATGTTGGTTACATGGATCTTTGACTGTGTGTAGATGTTGTGACGGCTTGGAGAGAATACTGGTGCTTTGTGATGCATAGGTTTGTTCCCATTTGCATTTCATGTTTTCGAATGAGCGGTTGTACGCTGCGTCGCATATTTTCTGACCACTGAAGGGTTTTTATTGCACTGAGATAAATCGAAGAAAAAATCCTATGAATTCACATCTGTGTAGTGTATAATCAGTATGTCTACATGGTTCAAAGTGAAATGTCAGTCAGATGCTCAGAAGAAGTGAGAAAACTGGATCTGTCTGCGAATGCATTAGTGTGAAGCTGTATCTGTGAGAGTGAGAGTTGTGTGTGTGTGTGTGTGTGTGTGTGTGTGTGTGCGTGTGCGTGTGCGTGTGCGTGTGCGTGTGCGTGTGCGTACGTGCTGTCTGGTAACCGTAGATCATCTCTTCCCATCAACATGTGCAAGCTGTGTTTGTACAAATAATGTTAAAGATCTGAGATACCGAGATTACTTTGCTCTTTCCAAAACAATAAAATATATAAGCCTGAGCATACTGTATGCATTGTGTTTTAAGTTTTTGATATTTCTACAAAATGCTTCATTGTAAAATTCGTCAGAATGAAATATGGTGAAATAACTTTTGGAAATGTCCAAAATTTGCATAAAATGAGCCACCTGACACCCTTATTTAAAAAGGACATTAATTTATTGCATTGGGGTATTATGAACTTATAATTACATTTTTATTGTCAATATGATTTTAAATAAAATATTTAAATGATATTCATATAAAAAATAGACATTTAGTTATATTATAAATAATTTGTGAATATAAAAATATATTTTTGTTAATAATTATCAGTAGGGCCTGTACTACTATTGTTCACTGTTCATGTTAATTCATAAGTCATTATTGTTATAAATTCTATTGTTGAATATCGTAACTGTCCTTCCAAAACCTCAGATGTCCAAATATGCTGTTTTTTTAAGAAAATGGAAATAAACACTGTTCTTTTTAAATAATGAAATACTGTGTTGTCAAAGCTGACTAATACTTTTTATTGGTTAGATATTTGCAAAACCAAGTGAAAAACATAAAGGATGTCTAATAATAATGATTTATGACAAAAATAAAACCAGGAAATATGGAGATACGAGGTTTCAGAAGGACAGCAGCGATATGTTAAAAAACGTATTTGAATAAGTAGAAATTAACATGAACAAAGAACAATAAATGCGGTGTGATTGTCTATTCCTGTTCATTCTTGTGTTCATTTTTGCTAACAGCATAAAACCTTGTTAATCATAAAAAGCAAAAAAGAAACAATCTTTGCATATGCTACAATATTTATTGACAAAGTTTGCGAAATACAAACACTTAATACAATACACATTAAAAGGCTTGATTGCTGCTTTTCACATTGCAACATGCAACATCACTTTAAAAACAGAGTGATTAGGCTATAAAACATGATGTAGCCTAAACACGTAAGCTTTATCCACTGTCATATCACATGAATTAAAACACTGTACACTTTATAGAGAAGCCTTCATAATCAGCTTTTATGAATACAGAACTGAATGAGAAAGAAAACAAAGACACATAAGGAAAGGCAGCCCTCAGCAGAGAAACGCAAGGTCACTCTTCTTACAGCCAACCTGACAGCAGATGTTTGTCATTACATTATTTAGGTCTCGTCTGGTCAGGTCAGATCCCACAGCCTCACTAAGAGCTTCAGTACTGCTCGGATCTCCATTAAAAAGCCCTGTGGAATGTCAAACACAAACACAAACTGTAATTTTTTTAGTTGATTAAAATGACTTTTGTCCCATTTTAAATCAGTTATGTTATAACAAGGTACTGTTGTTTTTTGTAATAACACTTAATAAATTACATGTTTGCTGGCCCATGAATAGGACATTGGAGTTCTCTGGTTTAACTCAACTTGTGTTTAAGTCTAATGGGAATGTAATATCACCAGACATTGTTTATCTGTTGACTGAGAAGACTTGAGCGCACTGATAACAGAATGTAATACAATTAAAGCCGTGTTCTGTAAAATATCAGCAGGCTTGAGAAAGAGGAAGAGACACTTGGATCTCTCTTTAAATGATACCATTAGCAGTAATAACACAGAAAAAATCTTGTTTATATATTCAATTAAAAGTCGGAGATGATGACAGGGCAGCATTTTTACAGATCATACATTTATTTTAATACAGAAAATCCTTATTTTATGCTCAAAAACTATTCTGAACCTTTTTTATTATTAATAGTAGTAGTAGTAGTAGTAGTAGTAGTAGTAGTAGTAGTATTTTCTATTTTTATTTTTTATAGTTTTTATTATTATTAAAATGAATACATTTTATTACTGTGGAAAATACCCCAATAATTGTTTTCAAATTCACATGAAAGACAAATCATTTGCATATTTTTTGTATTGTATAATAAACAGTACTAAGGTATTACACTATTTAAATCAGTATTTAACATAAATTGAACATGCATAAACAATATCTTAACATCATTATAAATGGTATACTTTTACATACACTAATACATTAAAACTAATAATGAGAATGCTTCTATGCTGTTAATATATAATAATATGTAATATATAGAGTCAATCTTATTATACAATTTTAAATCAGCAATAGTTTGGTATGTTAACATTACTTTAAGTCTTAGTGATGAGAACTTTGTTGAAATAGCTTTACTTATTTGAAGTCAAGTAATGCAAAAATATGTCAAACATACATCCAACATAACTAACACCAGACACCATACAGACACCTGACAACAATAGCATGTACAGTACTGTATATATAACGGTAGAACTCACTTGACTCTTCTTCCATATCCTGCGGACTGCTCAACCTCCTCCACCTAGAACCCCCACAGGTGTAGACGACCGCCCGGATGAACTCTCGGCCACACAGCTTGACGGTCCTTACCTCCGCCTGAGCTTCAGACACGCTACACACAGCCCACAGCAGCAGAACTGGCAGCAACAACGTTGGAGCATGCAGCATTCTCATCGTGGCTTGAATGAACTCACTCCTCTTCTACCCTCAGGTTTTCCAACTTCTGTCAACCTCTCTTTAGTCCAGCTCTCCTGTGATCGGCTCATGAGACGTGACCCCATTTATGGGGCATTTTTGCGCTGGATCATTCCGTCCTGTACCAAACCCCACCCTCAAATCAAACAACTTTACATTTCCGATTGTTTCTAATGAACAGTGCGTGATGGCAAACCAAAGAGCAACAGGTATTTAGGTGCTTTACTGCCCCAATCTGGAATTAAATTACATCCTATGGGACGGGCCGTTGTCTCAAAACATCTTCAGTTTAATAGTATCAGTGCAGTGATATTCTTCTTAATGAATGGATAATCTAGTCACATAAAGACCAGCACTACTCCCCGAGCAAAACAGATGTCCACTGTTTGCTGATTTGACCATCAAATTCTGTTCCCTTAAACGGATGCCCTATGAGAAAAGAGCAAAATAGCTATAATCTGAGTCATTATGGTTTTATGGCTGAAGTGCACCCTGAGATGGTTAACAGGGTGATAAATGAGGACAAACTGACAACTGGGTCATCAGGTTTTACCTTTTTTTAAAACAATAAAACTACCGAAAATATTAAGTAAAAATATGACATTGCTGTGCCGTGGATAGAAACTCAAATTTCTTATGAAAATGTGTTTTTAATGTATTCATAGTGATATGGATAAACAATACAGACAGGATCCATTTCCTGCTATTATGTTTTATAAGCTCTCTGGTTTATTTGCTTATATCAGTTGAGTTGAATCTTCATGCTAAACTGTTTGATTTGCACTAAAACGCTCAGATTAGAGGAGAATTCTGAGAAGTTACGGAGAACAATACTTCAGTAATGACAGTCATTTGTAGAAGTGTGATGTGGTTCAGATGTCGCAGTTAAAGTGTAATGTGTGGAGGACGAGCAGGAACTCTCTCCATTAACATAGAACACACATTTTGTGTCAGAACCCTGAAAAACAATTTAAAATACTACACAATTTACTACATAACGTTTTTGTTAAATGTCATTGTTAGGTTTAATAATGAGGATCAAATCAATCGATTCAACTGTCCATGTTATATGGGTACCAAAAGAAATTTTATAATCTAGAGAAAAAAAACATGAAAGGCTAAATACACAGACTAAGACAGTTGAATAGAATAGGAGGTATAGACAAAGAAAAAATGAAAGTTACAAAAAAGACAACAGACAAGAATGCATATGATATTCAGAGGTGACTGGCTAGTGTGGACTGAATTATGTCCTCCAATGCATCTACCTGTTGAAAGACATACAATACATACATTAACTTCTTGTTGAGAAATCCTGTCAAAGTGGTAAGAGTGAAAAGCTACTTTAACAAAAATTCACCATATGGTTGGTGTCACCATATTTAAACTATACAAATTAAGATTCAATGAGTTTGATGTTTCACGTCTTACCTGTGTGCTGTCTGCTGCAGTGAAGTTCTTCAGTTTGTACACACTGACCTGTCCCTCACTGTCCCCAACCAGAACACAGTCTGTCTCAGGGGTGAACAGCAGAGTGGACGGATTCACTCCTGGACTGCTCATGCTTACAATGATCGGGTCCAGACTGGTAAACAAAACAAAAAACATTTAGTTCTTAAAGTAATAGTTCACCCAAAAACGAAAGTGCTGTCATTATTTACTCTCGTGTCATTTCAAACCTGTACGCTTTTTTTGAAGATAGATGGTAACTGAACGACAGCGGTACCCATTCACTTCTATTGCATAGACACAAAATCAATGCAAGTCAATGGGTACTGTTGTTTGGTTACCAACATTCTTCAAAATATCTTCTGGTCATACAGGTCTGAAATGACAAGAGGGAGAGTAAATGATGACAGACGTTTCATTTAGGGTTAACTATTACTTTAATAAGGTGAAATAAATGGTAAAAATGTACAATAAAATAGCTTAAAATACCATGAAACATTTTCTCATTTTCAGATATACTGTATGGGGTAAAAATGGTAATATTTTACATTTTTTATTTCATTACAACTTTAATAATCATAGTAGCAGAATAATCATTTGAATCAGAAAGATCTATATATTTAGGTATGTGCCTCTTTACTGACGTAGTAAATATCACAGATTTGCTCATTTGATTAGTGACACTGAAGTAGAGCAGAGCCTTACGACGAAAAAATGGTGCTATATAGTAATGTTGTAGTACTCGAGACCATTTTATGATGGTCTTGGTCTTGTCTCGGCTGTCTTTGGTCTCGGTCTTGTCTTGGTCTCAGACTTAGTGGTCTCGGGATTTTATTTCAAGACCGGTCAAGACCACAACTGTGGGAATTACACTAAATTGCTGGTGCATTGTCTGATTTATTTACATTTTACATTTACATTTAAATTTATGTGTTTTAATAAATTAATAAATTTGATTTATGTGTCAACATCATTCATGTGATTGGATGTAAAACTTTTGGCTTTAAAAGCATTCACCACTTGTTCCTTATTTGATTCTTCTGTTACTTTTGTTACTCTTACTGCTGGTAAGACAAGAATGGGGGATCGTCTTAAAGAAATATGTCAACAAAATGAATACACAAAAATGTTTTTTTAACACAAGATCTTACATGCTGACTCTCAGGTCCCAGATCTCCACCCGGCTCTCACTGACTGATCCAAACACAGTGGCACAGTGCGGGGACCACACAGCATCATACAAGGCCTTCTGACTGGAGGTAAAACTTAAGACAGGTGTGCACAGATCCTGCTTCCACAGCTGAATGGTCCAGTCTGAGGAACAGCTTAGGAAAACATCTGGACTGAACGGTGACCATGTTATCTTATAGACAGACCCCTGGGAAGAGATGTGAGGTGAAGAGAAACGCTCCGTGTTTGGGAACATTTAGTAAAAAGAAAAGTACGGAACATACTTTGTGGGCTTGATATGTATCCAAGAATTGCTCACTATAGGAATAAGAGCACTTGTGAATTTCACCTTCCTCTGTTCCAGCCAGGTAAATATTTGAATCCTGAAAGTAAAACACAATGAGAGAATACCAGAATGAAAGACCTTTCGAATGCCGGATGTATTTTCAGATACTGCATATTAAAACTGTCCTGCACACCTTGGGATGGAAATCAAAACACGGGCCTGAAGCCAAACGTGAGATCAATACTTCACACCGGTTTTTAGGCGTATTCACTTTCGTGCTTTTCTCGCTTCTGTCTTTGGTTCTTCTCAGTTTCATCAGGTCTAACAGACAAATGACAGTAGAAATCGAGCTATTTCTAGCAGCAAAAACTCATTTGTGTTGTTGTATTGGTCAAAAAGATCACGAAAGGTTTATATTTACTTACGTATATATTTCAAATTGGAATAAAACAAATGTAAAACAAATGTTTACAGTATTAAAATGTAAAATGTGTAATGTAAAACAAAATAAAGACAAATTCAAGCAAGAGCTATTTCTAGTTCGCTTATCAAATTTAAGCAAATTTATCACAAAGCTGTTCTTGTTCATTGACATAGTCTCAGATATTCTCTGACTAAAATGACGCGGATCATCAGGTTTAGAACATTAAACAACAGGGAGACATAACAGCTGAATCAGATAAATTATTCAGTAACAAGAATATGTCACTCTATCGTATTATTTTTTCATTTGATCATTACCGGTGCGTTTCATGCCTTTGTGGAGGAACCACTTGCTGATTCGTCCATCAGCTGACACAGAAATCAGCGTCTCTTCTTTATCCTCACTAGACCGTCCTTTCTCATGATCAATCCATCTGAGCTGCCACACTGGACCCCTGTGCATGTTGGCCGAGTCACTTTGATAGAGAGAAACAGGAGTGAGGTCACTATACATTCAGAACACTGTCCGCAATGCAGATTTTGAATTTCTACATGCATGCTCAATGCATTCATGTGACATCATTCATTTAAATAGGACTGAAACATTTAGTAAAACAGGTCTGTACAATATTTCTAGACGTATTGCTCAGAACAACAATTTTAGTATTTTGTATTCAATTAATAATTTACATTTAGGTTTTACAGCGCAGTGCTTCTCATTTGGTTTTGCAACACAAGACATAAAAACGGTTGCAAAACTAGACAAAATGTTCTTATAACGAAATTGATTTATTTGATCATGAACTGGATTGGTTAAAAGGATATGCCAAATGTGAATATATACAAAAATAATGTTTCTCCCTTATAAGTTACTGTATCTACTTACTTAGCCATACTTACTGAATTCAAGTTTAGGGTTTTTTGCATTTTATTATTTGCATTTAACACTATACTGTTTGTAATACTTTTAGGCCAAACCCACCAGTTTAGAAGCACTGTTTTACAGTAACTGTACATAAATATTATGTAACTTCAAGACTGAGAATAAAAATGCCCACAGCTCCACCTTCTGTCAATAATGGCCGTTTCCTCTGTGCTCTGTACGTTATAGATGGAAACGCTGCCATCATACATTCCCACAGCCAGCTGACTGGCATTATAAGATGAGAAATCCAGAGCAGTTACTCCACTGTCACAATGAAAGATCCGCTCGGGCCACTGAAACACATGAACATTTAAACAATATTCAACTGAAATACTGCAGATGAAATATAGCAATACAAAGGGGTCACTAAACACATTGCATTAGGTAACAAATGGTCTTTTTATCCATCAAATGGCCATAACAAAGCAACAATATATTTGCAAAACTGCTTATACGGTTGTATATAATATACAGTATATGTTGAACAGGGTAAATCTGGTGATTGTTTAGAAATCTGCATCAGTATGTTTGCTATGAAGAGTACCGTGGGGTTCTTTAAAGACCAGCAGCACACAAGTCCAGAGTTCTGATCTTTGAAATCAAACTGTCCATATCCCACAGCAAGAAGATCCTGTAAGGAAACCCAATGCACAATTTGAACCTTTTCACTCATTTATTCATTGTTTTAAGTTGTGGGTGGCATGGCCCTAGCATTAGTTAAGATGTTCAAAAATATAATAAATAAAACTGAACAACTGTATGTTGGAAAGAGGGATAGTACTGGGTTTCTCTTGTTCCAGGCCATACTGCTGACATTTCGGCCCATGGTGAGGTCACACCTGAAGGCCCACAGGTGCTCCAAGAATGGACCCGGGGGCTGTTCTGTCCAACTCACCTCTTCTACCTCCATTTCTGTCCGCACATAGTCTGGATCTAAATAAAAACAGCATGTCTTATATCATTGCTGACGGACGGCCTCCAAAATAGCTACTTTCCAGGAAATTAAAAAAGAATTCAACATTGTATATTTTGAGCTGCCAAGCTCTTTCCTATACTTTTCATCGGTTAAATATTTGCAAAACCCACAGACATACATGAAGGGTGACCAATAGTAATGATTTATAGAAAAAATAAAAAGGAAATAGAAATCATGAGATCAGTCCACAAGCAAAGCTATTGTATGTCTCGAGAAGACTTTATTCACTAATCGTATGAATTACTTATATCGAGCTTTTCGGCGTGAACGTTGCTTTTAATTTGATCTGTGCTCATATTTCAGATAAAGAAAAGGCATTACCCTCTAAGACCGGCAGCTGTCTGTATGCAGCAAGCTTAGGCTGGAAGATATTCTCCAGAACCACCCTCTCCATCACAGCCAGATCATGCTTGAATTTATCAGATTGTAAGATCAGCTCAGGGTCTGGCTCTTCCTTCCCCAGGGACACAGAGCCTTCCAGTTCAATTTGAGAGCTCAAGTCACTGCCTAAAATGAAAGCAAGGTGGAAAAGAAATGTGTTTTTATAAAGTGAATTATGTTCATTACATAAATGATCTACTGCTCTAAACTGTTCTTGAGAGGGTGGTTATGACATTTATAATAATTACCTGTACTGATCATAGACACACTATTGCTGGAGTCTTTAGGGTGGGTTTGGAGACTCACAGAGGACACATCTGGGACAACAGCCTTGTGTCGTTCAAAAGGTATCGCAGTGTCTTCTTTGACCTCTCCACTTCCACTGCAGAATGAATCATACATGTCCCAGATGGTGGACATGACAGCTGCACAGAGATTCAAAGAATATCAAACTGTATTTTTTTGTATTACTGTACATATTCAACATATCTATTACAATTTATTATTTATTCATCTAACACAAAAGAGTATGTCTGTAGCTTTAATGGCACAATTTAAATGCATTCATTTGTTGATACTTTACCTTTGTCTACCATGGTAACCGTCTCACTTTGGACCTCCTTTGTCTTTGCCGCACCATTGAACGTCTGCATTGACCGCTCCACGTATTTATCATTGCCCTGTCTATGTTTACACAATTCTATGTATGCTTTGTTTCTTTCCCTTTAAAAAGAAAAAATAGATAACATTTATGGCAAGTCAGCCAAGTAAGTGTCACATTAAAAAAGAAAATGCTGAGAGCTAGTGTAAATATGGTTTCATGGTATGTTGTGTAGTATTAACTATACAGTAGGAGGAACGCATGGTTTAAAATAGCAATAACGGCTTAATTGTCAGTTTAGTAAACAGATTTTAGAAACAATAAACAGAATACAAGAAGATCATATCCCATCTGGATTTTGAATTTAACTGGGAACATATCGTTGCTGTCCTTCCGAAACCTCAAATGTCCAAATTTGCTGTTTCTCAGGAAATGGAAAAAAACACTGTATGTTCTGAATGATTAAATACCGTGTTGTCAAAGTTGACAAGCACTTTTTAATACTTTTTATTGGTTCGATTTTGATTTGCAGAACCCAACGTGAAGGGTGACTAATAATAATGATTTTTGACAAAAAATAACTAAATATGGAGATACAAGGTTTCAAAAGGACAGCATAGATATGCTGATGTGGTGATGTTTGCTCTCACTTGACCGCCTCAGCGTTCTTCGAATCTGATGACACAGATACTGCAGGAATGTCTAACAGCCACATGGTCTCCGTCTCAGTGAGGTAACAATCCACCCCATTGTCCATCAGGACCTCCCCGACCTGCTCCATCACATCTTCTTTACGACCTTGAACATCTGCATGAAGCAACCAGAATGAAGCATAGTGAAGTATTGGAAGACATTAAAAGACATTCTTTAGATAAAAATGTACTCTGTTGTGTGACCAAACTGCATGTGGCAACTTGGCTAAAAAAGGCAAAAATACCCGAGGAACTATTGGACAGGTCATGTTTCGAGACATCCTCAGTTTCATTGTTCACCGATTCTGCAGTCGACTGGCTCGTTCTGGATGCTGAAATGCTCCCAAAAAAAGACCTGACATGACATCATTGATTATTTGTTAGTGTATAGTGACTGTTATTTTACACGAACAAAAGTATGTTTTAATTCTTTGTGGTAGTTTTATGAGCACAGTACTAGAAGACTTCTGTAACTACCTTGTAAATGGTGCACCAAAGCTGGCATTAGTTTGAAAAGCCACAGAGAGAAAATCTGTCGTAGTACCCCATGATGTGTCATGCGTAGTGAATAGTTTGCCTTGTTTAGGTTGTGAAACCGCAGGATCGCCCTGATACAATGGCTGAGGTGTGACGTCCTGTCCCTTTTCATCACGCACCTGGTTTGAAAGTAAAAAAATGATGTTCAATAAATAACATAAAGGAATACAGTGCTACATGCAATAAAAAAAACAGTTGTTAGCTGTACAGTGTGTTTTGGGGTTTGGACAGAGCTCTTATCCAAAGGTTTAGCATCTTCTGTTGAACTGAAGCTCCTTCGGCTGAATAAAGTGCTGCTGCTCTTTGTGATGCTTTGATTTGCAGGGAATAATACGGATGACACATTCAGTGTTTTGGAAATTCTGAAACAAAGAAAGCTTGGTTTACAAGGTAATCATGCATATATTGGTCTTATAAATATATGATAGAGAAAACAGCTGACAAAAAAAAGATTTTAGGCTTAGGTTAAAATTCGCTATTAACAGAAAGTGTGTGTATTTGACTTTAAGTTGTATTATCATATGGAATAACGTAGTGTAAATGCAGAGACATTAACTTTTACAGTACAATCACAAATATCCCATGTAGTCATATTTAATGATGTCATATTTAACGTGAAACGTGTGCATTCAGTATACACGAATTGAAAAATGTTGTTTAAAATAGGCACCGATGGTTTAGTATATAACATTTTAATATCCAGCTGACTGTCAAGATGCCGTTTCTTCCCGTAAAGTAGAAACTTACTTGGACACTTTCAGAGCCGCTCTCTTCTGCTTGACTTTTGTGTTAGACATTTTTCACACTTTCATATAAACAGCGCTCACATGCAAGACAACAGGTCGGTTCTGACGTGTCGTTTGAAATCACCTTAGAAACAGACTCCTCCCATAATGTTTTTGATTGGTCGCTTGTGGTTGCGCTGTTTTTCTACTCCAAAACAGTAGATGGCAGTGTGCAGTACAAGTGGCCTCGATTAAGCAAAAGAAGAAAAATCGCCTTCATGAGGCGCTGAGCAGAACGACCGATGTATGAAATCAAAGTCCCGCGAGAGCCATTCGACAGCACAGATTTCGACTAATTCTCGCGGTACTTTAATATCATAAGTCGGTCGGTCTGCGCAGTGCCGCGTGAAGTCGAATACCCCTTTTGTCTTTAGTGTAGGAAGTTGTCATGTGTAGATTGTCTCGCGCGTGTGCGCAATGAAAGCTATGTCCTACAAAAATGATCTCAGTTTGATCTAACAGAATTTTAGAGTTAATGAGGAAGCAAACTCACGGTAAGTTTGATCCTTTTGTCGTTTTGCTGTGATGAAATGTGCGCGACTGTTATCTTTAGTTTAACGAGAGTGACGGCAAGTGCACTCCTATCATTTCATAATGGGGTTGTTCTCCTGTGATTTTGGAAGTGTACAGTCATTACTTTAGGACTATCAATTGATGTTGCTTTATCAGCCATAACTATTTTTTTCATGCTGATCTTTATTTTATTCATTGACAGAGGAACATCCAAATAGTCAAAAATGGACGTGCTGATGCGTCACTGTAAAACACACAAACTTCCGACCATCCTCTCCAGGACGTTCCTTAAAGCATTAAAGAGGAGTCACATCAACTGTGCCACCCACACTTCTCCCCCAGTCTCCCCTCCATCCAAACCCACCATCCCAACTCCTCGCGTATCTCGTCTCTTCCAGCCTTCCAACCTCCGGGAAGGTCAGGAGGGAGGAGAATTGACATGTCGCAGCCAGAGACTGATGCTGCAGACGGGACTGATCCATCCCTCCAACCCCGGCTGCTTCTACTATTTACCAGTGGCTCTGAGGTCCATGGAGAAGCTCGTCCGGCTCATCGATGAGGAGATGCATGCCATCGGTGGGCAAAAAGTTGACATGCCAGCGTTGTGCAGTGCAAAACTGTGGAAGACGAGTGGACGCTGGGAGCTCATGGGGAAAGAGATGTTCAGGCTACAGGATCGCCATAATGCGGAATACTGCCTTGGGCCGACTCATGAAGAAGCAATTACAGAGCTTTTTGCTTCGCAGAGCACGGTATCCTACAAGAAACTTCCACTTTTGCTGTATCAGGTATTGAAATGTCTTTAAAACGTCATCATGTAGACTAGTTATTACAAACTGTATTTATGAAAATGTTGTGGTTATGTGGTTGTGTCTTTCAGGTAACACGTAAGTTTCGTGACGAACAGAAGCCAAAGTTTGGGCTCCTTCGGGGACGGGAGTTCTACATGAAAGACATGTATTCATTCGACATTAGCGAGGTGGCAGCCCTTGATACGTACCAGTCTGTGTGTCGAGCATATGGACGTCTGTTCGACCGGCTGGGCTTGAATTGGGTGCAGGTTCAGGCTGACACTGGCAACATAGGTGGCACACTTTCCCATGAGTTTCAGCTACCAGCAGACATCGGTGAAGACCGATTACTTGTTTGTCAAAACTGTGGATTTTCTGCCAACGTTGAAACCATGGAGCCGGGACAGACTCACTGCTCACAGTGCCAAACTGGCGTATTGAGTGAAACCAGAGGCATCGAAGTGGGTCACACTTTTTACCTTGGCACAAAATATTCACAGGTTTTTAAAGCTTTGTTTGTCAATGCTTCGAATGAGCCTTCGGTGGCCGAGATGGGCTGTTTTGGACTGGGTGTGACTCGAATCCTTGCTGCCTCGATAGAGGTGCTGTCATCAGTCGATGCTATATGCTGGCCTGGGTTAATCGCTCCTTTTCAAGTGTGTGTTCTTCCTCCTAAAAAGGGCAGTAAGGCGCAAGAAGCCACAAGAATCTCTGAGGATCTGGCTCAAAGCTTGGGCAACAGTCTAGCGAACCTTAAAGGAGAGGTGGTCCTGGATGACAGGACTCAGATGACCATTGGGAAAAGATTAAAGGATGCTAAGATTCTGGGGTATCCTTATGTGGTGGTGGTAGGGCAGAAAGCTTTAGAGGATCTTCCCATATTTGAAGTTCTTCGTCAGCGGAGTGGAGAAACTATGTTCCTTAGTAAAGAGGGGCTGGTGGACCTTTTGAGCAGAGTTGAAACTATCTAGAAATGTTTTATAACATATGTTTAATGGGCTGAGAGTTAAAGTGATGTTTGTCATCTATAAAAGTCCACTAATGGATAAGAATGTGTATAAATATTTTATTTATAAATAAAAAATACCAACACAACAGATTCACTTGAGATTTGTGATGACTGGACATTAAACATTATATTAGATGTTGCTGTGTTAAAGGGATAATTTACCCAAAAATGAATATTCTGTCAGTTACCTACCCTCTTGTCATTTCAAACCTGTATGACTATTTATTTTGCAGAACACAAAAGATAATTTGAAGAATGTTGGCACCCGAACAATGGCGGTACCCATTCACTTCTATTGTATGGACACAAAACCAATGCGAGTCAATAGGTACCGCCGATGTTCATTCTTTAAAATATAATTGTTTGGGTTCTTTAGTAAATTATGACAGAATTTTCATTTTTGGGTGAACTATCACCAAAGAACACAATTTGCAATGCACAATATGGAGGCAATCATGCAATCTTAGATTACAGCATTTCACAAAGAACATCACTGTAATCCTTCAAGGTACTATTTACAGATGGCTCCATCCTATGTTATTTCACGCAAACAAATATTTCATATAACCCCATCCTGTTGTGTGACATTGTTAAACACTCCAGTATCTTCAGATCTATGATAACTTTGACCGTTAATATTTAGTGTTAGTAACATCAAGATTTTTCATCTATAACATAGTCCACACTGTACTTCAAAAAAGTAGAAAATAACAGAAGAAATATTGATCTGAAAAGTAAATGTTCATCATATCCTTGGTACACACAGTGCAATTACTTGCACTAGTTTCTTTATCCATTTATTCACAATGTTTCAAAAAGCAGCACTGACCTATCAGAGAGGTGACTTAACATCTTGGAGGGATTATGGGTAGTATTTCGGAAAGAATACAAAAGATCATTACATGACCAAGACTTTACATTATGTTGCAAAAGAATGCCAATGTTAATTGATTATCAGCACAATCCATGTTAAGAAACCTGGAATTAAAGTTTTGCTCAAGGACACAAGGATGATAGCTCATTCCTTACAAGAAACCAGCAACCTTACGGTTACAAGCCCTAAGCTTTAACCACTACTCCCCATTTTGTCTGCGATGTATAATACATATCTAATTATTACCTTTTATTTTCGTTAACTACCTGGAAAGGTAAATATTCTTTAAATGGCTGAATACACAATAAGTGTCCTCCCGTGGAGGGTTGGACATTTAAGATTTAGTCGTTTATGTCTTCATCTGGGTCACTATCTGGAGAGCCTCTGTGCCTGTACTCAGCTGTGTTGGACAAACGCTTCCAACCATTGTCTGACTTTTGGTTCCCTGTGCTGAGGGACCTGCCCAGACGTTTTGCTGATCTCTCCTCAGAACCGTCCTCTGGTCCTGCTTGGCCTCTGTTCTCTGAAGCCTGATGGTGGAGATCATGCCTCAGGTTTTCAAGATTCAGTGCCCACGGTCCCAACTTTTGCCAGTTTACTCTTTGGAAGGCCATGATGCAATGAAGATTGCCCCCTACCTATAAAAAAATTCTATCTTTCATCATACATTCTGACACTTTTCTTGAAATAACAAATATTTAAAATATAAATCTACATATCGTTGTTGTCCTTCTAAAACCTTGGATGTCCAAATTCACAGTTTTTCAGGGAATGGTAAAAACATTGTACTTTTTAAATGATTCCAAAACTGTGTTGTCAAAGCTGACAAAAACTTTTTAATACTTTATTTTAATTGGCTATATATTTGCAAAACCCAGTGACAATGATTTATTGCAAAAATAAAAATCACAAAATATGGAGATCCAAGGTTTCAGAAGGACAGCGATAATATGTATAATCTATAATACTGTAGTGTAGAAGCGCTATTACCATAATTTTCCATTACTTACCTTCTTGGTTTTACGATACTGAATGCCTCTCTCTAAATGGCGAATGTCCAAGTATTCTGGATTCTGACTGTTTAGATCCGTCACAATATCTGCCCACCTGATTTAAAAACAAGATCAGTGCCATATTTGTTATTTACACATTAATACTGTAAATATCATTAAAAGTAACATTTATTATTTACACCAAACACTGCAAATGCAAAATGCATAACTAGCCATACTTTTTACAGTGGATTGCAGGGTGTTTCCTGCTTGGTTCACCAATGAGAATCCAGTGTTCCATCTCATTATGAAGCAATGGACCCCTGTAAAAAGTTATCTTATTAATAACTCTCAGCTTATATAGCTTTTTAGAATCTATTTTATTTCAACTTCTCTTCCAGCTGTGTCAGGCAAATTAACCTAAATGAAAGTCATTTGAGTGGTTAATAACACCAAAAGTTGTACCTGTATGCTTTGGCTGCTTTTATTGGTGTAGCTTCATAGCCCACAGGACAGAAGTAGTGATTTTGACAGTGGTAAATGTAGGCCATGGACTCATCTTTGAGGCCCTGGGTCAGCTTTATCAGAGCTCCATCAGCTAGGATGAAGAAATATGGTGATCATGTATATTTTATGCTTTGATAGCAGGTGAACTACATCTAAACAAAACAACAGTACATACAGCCCTGGGAAAAATTAAGAGCATTTCAAAATCATTTTTTCTGATTTTAACATTTATTATGTGATTAGGTAAAATGATCCTTTTTGTTTCATTCTGTGAACTACTAACAAGATTTCTCCCAATTTTCAATAAAAATATTGTTTCTATTTGCATTTATTTGCAGAAAATAAAAACTGGAGAAACAGTTTAAAAGGGTCATATGACACGGCTAAAACGAATATTATTGTTTGTTTTAGATGTAATGCAATGTGTATACACGATTTAAGGTTCAAAAACGCTGTATTTTCCACATACCGTGCATGTTTATATCTCCTCTTTGCCCCGCCTCTCTGAAACGCGCAATTTTTTACAAAGCTCATCGCTCTGAAAAGCGAGGTGTGCTATGATTGGCCAGTTAACTAGTGCGTAGTGATTGGTCGAATACTGCAAGCTTGTGACGGAAATGTACCGCCTCTTACCATATTTGGAACATCAGGTTCCAAAGCAATTGTACTGACAGGTACGCCTACCTTACTTGCGTATACATTTGGGCGGTCATAGTCAAATCATACCACAAACTGACGTAGATTTGTGGGGGTGTGGTTACACGAGGCGTTTGTTCCGACACTTTAACACATATTCGCGCCATATGACCCCTTTAAAATAGAAGAAAAGATACTCTGCATTTTTCGGACCTCAAATACTGCAAAGAAAACAAGTTCATATTCACTTTTAAGCAATACAACAGTAATATTTGTGCATAAAATAATAGAAATACGACTGGTTGACCCAAGCAGTTTTGTCTGCCCTTTAGGTAACTCGATGATCTCTCATGATGTCAGAGCTGTTGACCACATCAAAAATGCCTCATTAGAACAATATGATATGAAAGTCTCTTGAAGAATGACACACCTGTCTCTCCTGCTGTCTTGTGCTTCCCGTGAGGTTTGTACAGAATGTATGAGCATCCTCGGACACGAAAATTATCATTGAGTTGTCTGAACCATCTGCGCCAAAATAAAAATACATAGGCATTAATATATATTAAAATAGTAAGACTCTTTGAAGGCCAAAGAGCAAGTAATACAGTAATCTTACCGCATCAAAGTGGCATTGCCTGTAAATGGTCCAAATTTGATGTCTTCAAATGGAGGCTGGAAGCCGAGTATATGCAGGGCCTCTTCTTGAGAAATAGGTGGAAGACTGAACAAACAAAATCTGAAGGTTACTTTTCACTATTCTTGCAAAGTTTTCAAAGACTGGCTTACAATGCAGTTCTTAAAATAGATCAAATGAATGTGCTGGTCTTGCTTCTAAAAATACACCTTGAGACATTCATTCCTTTATCCTAAAACACTTCAGAACATACAAAACATCAGTACTGTACCAAATCTGTACCATCTGAAATTACCCACAAAACTCAAAATGGGTCATACGTTTCAGCAAGGAACACACAGACCTGCCTGCTCCTAAAGTACTGTAGAGAAAGTTCCAGCAGGAGACCAGTGAAGAGATTCCACATGAAGTTTTATATTGCGGACGGCTAATGCAGTACCTAGGAGGTCAAATCATTAAAATATCGGTCATAAAAAGTTTATGGTCAATTTGTTCATTCAAAAGAATGTAAGTAAAGCAGGTTTACCATCTGCGGAGGTCGAGGACTTTTCTCTGTTTGATATCCTCCAGAGAGGCCTGTGGTGGCAGATCTTGGAGGTTTCTGATTGGCCTGTCTGAGGATTTCATTTTCTTCGAGTTTAATTTCTTTACATTACCTGAGTAAACAATTTCAATTTAGGTTTATTTATTTTATTTCATTTGATGAAAAACTAGGGACCTTTAATAACATTAGAAATGGCATATTAGGCTTTTGCTGTTTAAAATTGATGCATTATAAAAATATGCATTTTATAATAATGTGAGAAAAGGTTCTTATAGACGCAAAATAATGTTTTTGTTGATCTGTTTACATACATTTACATACATAAAGCTTATCATGAAGTATACAAGTAGAGCGAACTGTGACATCACCTGAGTCAATGAGGTCATCACTGTGGAGTTGCATAAACTACAGCAGATGGCGAATATGATCTCATTCTCCAAGAATATTTTTTTAATGACCAGCTTTTGGATTAAAAAATGACCCTGGTACTTTCATACTTGTGATCTATTTACTGTACGTAAATTCATTAGCATGTGAAATATATACATTTTTTTAAATGAATGACTAATTTATATTTCATCATTTCAAAGAAATCTTTAAGATGTCAGCATTTGTGGTCTACAAAATGTATGATTAACATGAAACCACATACTTGTCCTGGCCTTTCGTATTAAAACCGCTTCAAAATCTGAGGTGTCAATCTCCCAGGCCAGCACAGGCTGGTTGCTAGATGTCACACCCTCCATGTCACAGTTCCCATCTAAAGACACACTTATTCCCCCAGAATGACTCTGGGTGGCTGAAGCAGTGTTGTGCTTGACTAATGACGTCCCGCCGTCTGGATTTGCAGCCGGCCCATCTTCAGATGTGATGACGGGTCGGGCTCGGTTAAGCAGCGCGTAGTCTGAGCAGACGGTGTAGAACTTCTCCCTGGAATGTGTTACAGGGCAGGTCCATGGAAGCTGGAGCTCGGCACTGGATGCCCGTCGCGCCCGCAGCGCATCACGTGTCGACGGGCTCAGGAAGCTGCGCTCAGGCTCATCCTCTCTGCCCGGGGCCGGTGATGGGGCCTCCTGACCAGTACTAGCAGATACCTTAGCGCCTTCACTTTCCACAGTGTTAGGCATTGAACGGAGAACTGGGATGGTGGTTAGGAGAATAACCTACAGGTGTTTGTCACGCTGGGTTTGGTCCCAGAGAGCTCAAAGAATCTCATCCACTGGCTACTATTAAAAATTAAAAAGTGTATAAAATATACAAAGTAATGCATACCAATTCAAATGATGTAATTCATAAAATAATTAAAACAGTGTATAGAATATTACACGTAAGCATTTACAGCAGCAGATGGTCTTATCCAAAGCAAATTACAAAAGTGCTACAGCATATGAGATCTTTGAGCAAGAACACAACATAATATTAAATTATACTGAATTTGTGCAACCTAAGGTGTGGACTGTTGATTCCATCATCATGGTTATTGATGGTTTATAGTCCTAAACTAGGCCAGATGGTTTTATCTCCGGCTGTACGTGGTTGAGAGAAGGGATGATGGCCCAGACTAAAACTGACAGTAGCTTTCAATAATCGACGCTTTATGATTCAAATGGACTAAAATTCAATGGTTCCACCTGGTTGAATGTGCTGTGCACCAAAGTTACATACACTAGCACCGTTTACATCATTTTCAACGAATAACATCGAGATGACAAGGTTGCATTTAAAGGGTCATCATCGCCAATCATAGGCTAAATCGCCGCACTGTGAGTTTAAACCACAGACAAACATGATATCGATAAATAATAGCGAACCGTTAAGCGGTATCGATCAACTGGCTCAGAATCCAGCCTTTACATACAACGTCGTTAATCCGTGTCGAAAAATAACGGTAAAATTCATACGTATCTAGTCTTTACTAAAATAAAAAACACCTACCTTGTCAGTTTTGCGGGGATAGTGTACTTGTTTAAACTACGCTGTGCGACCTCTCTGTTTGACTGTCTTCTGTGCCTAGCTGCTGTGTTTTAGCAGGCTCTACCAACCTGAAACGGGGGGTGTTATGTGACACAAAATTGTACAATATTTCTACAAATCAAAGCAAGAAGGTTTATTTAAAACTACAACAAACTTTCTTTATAGTTAAATGTAAATTTTAACGAAATATTTGATATTCTTTCACTAAGCGAGGTAAACATTGATAGCCTTCATTGATTATCCACCTGTTTTTGTAATCATTCAGTTGAAATAGAGCGTGGATGCTAAAGGCAGCCTCTAGTACTGCAGGATTAAAGGGGGCCGAAATGTCAATGAATTGACGGGAGTATGCGCCTAGACACTGACAGACAGCCAGGGTAGGTAAAACAATAAGTAAAAGTGAAAAAACAATAGCCTGGCTCCATCAGACATTATTGGATAATATATTTCCGTTTTAAAAGTGCAAGGGTATAATTTAAAAACGCATGAATGAGAGGCTGAACTTTTATATTGTCTATTGAGTATACCACATGTAACGTTAGGCTGTTGTGTCTATTGCGTATACCACATGTATTTCATTTATATAATGTGGAAAAGGCTTAATTTTTTAACATAAATATCGAAATAAGCTTCTATGTCTGTGCCTATGGTAAGTTACAGCCTGTAAACTTACACCTACAGTGGTTTATAAGTGTACATTGACGCCTGACTTTCCTTTGCTCAAAGTCCAATGGCGCTGACAGTCTGAGAAAGAAAGCTGGATTTATTTTTTGGCCTTTTTACTAACGTGTTGCGTGAAGGCAAATTAAAAACTGACATAGATACGGAAATAACTGAAAAATAAATATATCTCAAAACTGTTAAAGAGCAGGTTTCATGAATCTCATAAAATTGCTGGCATTGCAGTGTGTAACATAGCTTTCCTTCAATTTTAACGATCTGCAAAGTTGTTAATCCAAAAAGTCCATGATAAATTAAGATATTGGCTTCTAAATAAGGAGTCGACTCCGAACCGCCCAAACAAATCGTGAGGCTTTCAAATCTTTTGAGTGTAACATCGATACGTCACAGTGTAACGCATCAGCACAATCCCCGCCAAACAGGAACACTCTGACCTCCCCACTAGCACTTCAGGTAGTAGTATTGCGTATACAACGTGTCGAGGAGACGCTGTGTTTTCTGCTGTGAACGCAAATGTACTTTGTTTTCACTGCTAAAGGATGACGGTGTGAAGGATCAGTGGCTAAATTTTTTTCCACGATACCACTGCAGTACAATTCCAACCTCGTGTTATGTGCTCGTCATTTTACCGACGACTGCTTCTCAAATTTTGGCGAGTTCAACGCGGGATTTGCCAGCCGCTTGACGGTTTTGTCAAGTGTGCAAAGTTTAGCTGTGGTCACGATCCCCTTCAAACAAAACGGTTTTCTTGTCATTATTTAAAAAACGGACTGCAGCACTATATCATTTTATTATGTAAAGGTGTGTGCATTATCTTTGGAAGCTCTCGCTAACTTTCTCAGTTACTCCTCTCTGTATAATCAAAGTAAACTTTTGGATAGAGCCGTTGCACTCCCACAGCTATGACGAAAAAAGAGCAACAGAAAACTAGTCTGAATGGTTTATGAAGATAGATGGAGTACTTGTGATATGGTAATACCGATGCCATTTTTATATTTTTTTAATGCGTAGCTTGTCCGTGAAGCACGGCTCTGGGATCAGTAGGAAATGCTCCTCGATCTAAAAGCAGTGCGAGTTTGAGTCGCTTATAATGTGCATTTGAAAAAGCAACACCCGTCAAACATGATCATTATAAATATACATTTCTTATCATAAAAATACCTGATGATGCTTGAGTAACAGTGATAAAAAGATGTCCATAGGCATTTCCTAGATTCTAGAACGTGTTATGGTCTTCTTCTGTAGTGCGTATTTGGAGTTTCCGCACGAGAGCGCCCTCTGGCTTTCGGATGCAGCAGCATTTTCCTACTGTGTATAAGCTGTGTATAAATCACGTGATATTTATCGTCGGTTTATCGCGACAGCCCTACTAAATAAATATTTTAAGGAAATAGCACCGTTTTTTTTAACATTTGATACATTTGAACATGTTGTTGGGGACTCTAATACAACATTAGGACACTTACAAAAACCTTAAAACCTGCGCTTCCTACAGCAGTGCTTCCTAAACCGTGCTCGTGAACTAACTAAATTACGTTATGTAGCTTGATGTCATTTGCAAAAAGCATGCAGTGTCATGGATTACAAATACAATGTATTATCATTTTATCTTCATCAGAATATGATTAGCAAATTTTGTGGTAGCCTGAATAAATAGTCATACAATATAATACCGTCTATACAATATAAATCTGTAATAATTGTAGTACGATGAGGTAATTATACTTTATTATAGTATAAGTATTCCTATAGTATGTTATAATATTATTTATATAGCAAATGTATTTGCCCCTCTGAGATTTGCGAATTTCATTTACAATCTATATGTATTTTGCAATACATTAAAAGGGAGAGTTCACCTTCAAAATGAACATGTTCTTGTCATTTCAAACATATATGACTTTCTTTCTTCTGCAGAACACAAAAGAAGATATTTTGAAGAATGTTGGGAACAGAAAACCGTTGGTCCCCATTGACTTGCATTGGTTTTGTGTCCATACCATAGAAGTCAATGGTTTTTGGTTACCAAGATTTTTCCAAAATATCTTTCTTTGCGTTTTGCAGAAGAAAAAAAGGTTTAAGACAAGAGTGTGAGTAAATAGTGAGTTTCCTTTTTGAATGTGATTCCTTTAATGCAACTTCTTGTATGTGATTACTATGAATTACAACCAAACTCTCAATATGGGCTCCATCTAACCAGCATGGCTCAAAAGCTGGTGATAATCGACACAGACTGTGGGATAGATGACGCTCTGGCTATTATAGTTGATCTCGCAGCTCCAAATGTAAAGATACTGGGTATCACCTGCTGTTTTGGAAACGCTGATGTGGATAATGTCTGTCAAAACGTAATGCGGGTACTGTCGGTCTGTGGACAAACACAGGTAAGGCTAATATCAATTAAAACAGAATACTGGTGCTTAAAAACCAATACTCAGAATTTACACAAAGTGGGGTGCGTTGTTTCCCCTCAGATTCCGGTCTTCAAAGGGTCTGCAGGCCCTCTAGTCAAAGCTGTGAGGTCTTTAAAAGATCACTTTGGCACAGATGGGTTGGGAGATGTTCTGGAGAACAGAGATTCCGAGATTTGGAAGAATCGGATACAAAAAGATCAAGCCGTTCATGCCATGATAAGACTGATAAATGAAAACCAGGGAGAGGTAAGAAATAAACTATTATAATAGCTTTAAGTGTCTGGAAGCATATGGGTTCCAGATTCCAGTCTCGTGGTCCTTTCCTGAACCCACCCCCTTCTCTCTCGCCCACTTCGCTTCCTGTCCCCTCTCACTTAACTGTATATAGATATTTATTAATAAATCTTTTAAAAAAAATGTCTGGTTGGCAAATGTCTGGAAGCATATGGTTGTGATGCCATCTTGTGGTTGATTATTGACATGCACAGGTGACAGTTTGTTTACTCATACACAGGTTTCCCTCATAGCTCTTGGTCCACTGACTAACTTGGCTTTGGCTGTAAAATTAGATCCCACACTGCCTCAAAAACTCAAGGATTTGTATATTATGGGTGGTAATATGGAAGGTAAGAGCACAAGCCAGTATTGAGAAACCCAGGAGCACAAATCAGGGCAAGTGTGGTGGCACCGTCTTCCCCGAGTGACTACTTTTGTTTACTGTATATTACAGGCATGGGAAATGTGACGCCATGTGCAGAGTTTAATTTTGGAATGGATGCAGAATCATCTTACATAGTTTTAGAGGAATATACCTGCACGACACACATTGCAACCTGGGAGTTTACTTGCAGAAGCAAACTGCCTTGGGTAAGAACCACCCATCACGAATAAAACGAATAAAAAAATCATCCAATGTAAACGTTGAAGACAAATATCTAATATCTTGCCAGGAGTTTTTTGATGAGCTGGTCAATCAGGATACATCGGCTGCTCGATTCATGAAGAAGATAACTTCAAAATGCTGGGCCTTTTCTAGAGACTTCGGCATCAACAAGAAAGATTTCCTTTTTGGGCAAGGGTTTGTGCCTTATGATGCGTATGCCGTTGCAGCTTGTGTAGACAGCAGTGTTATTACAGAGAGTGTAGAGTGTGCTGTACGTGTGGAGATGCAAGGTGAACTGGGACGAGGCATGATGGTTTTGGATCCATCCAATACACTGAACAAAGGCCATCGAGTGTTTGTGATGAGGAAATGTGACGACCTGAAGTTTAGTGCAATGCTCAAAACGTCTTTACAGATAGCATAGAAACATGTTTCTTTCTGTAAAAGGTAGCTAATGCATAACTACTGTCTGTGGGACTATAAGAATGAATGTCAAATCACAACTGGATTTCTATTTCAAAATCAACAGCAATCACTCAATCAACAAATGTAGATTTCTTTTCTGTTCATACAAAACTATGTTAAGCAGAAATAAAACAAGTTGCTTTTCCAGCCTGATATGTTTATTTCAACCAATGTGACCAATTCTTTCGCTCCAGAAGTGACAAATGAATTATTCACGGAACACATTTCAAGTTCTTAAAGCTCCCTCAAATTAAAAGTCAATTTCAGCAAATAAAGCTTTTCACTTTCGCCAGAGGCCAATTAAAACAAAATCAAATAAAATCTCAAAGTCTTTTACGAGCTGGCTTTGACTTCGAGGGGTAAGACCTTACTGTCCTAATAAACAAGATCTCGCCAACCACTTTCCAAAGTGAAATCAACCAAGTGGTCAGAAAATGCTCTAAAATCAATGAAATCCTTAAAGCAAAATAATAGCTCCGTACGAGCTGGGTTTTACACAAAGTGCTTTTTTTTAGGTTGAGTAACACTGCATCTTAAATCATACAGTAATACTGGGCCAAACACCTAAAATGCAGTACGACTCAAAACAGGGCATCTCTAAAATTGAAAAGAAAAACATTTTTTGCGTTGGACAAAAGGACAATTGAGTTGCGTTTGGCCAATGTCTTCAATCTTTCATCCTGTGTCAGGTAAAATGGAACGAAAGGCATTTTTAAATCGCACCACGTGAAAAGAAATAGTCCTTAAATTTGTAGGGGGACTTAGAAATGCATCTAAACCTTTCCAATGGGTTTTTATAATTAAAATGATCTTCGTTTTACAAACAAAAATAAAATTCTATTAGAAACCACTGCATTTTCGGTTGCTTAGTTTGGAAAATCTCAGGTGCCATTGTTGTTGTCAGAGCTGTTGGGCCAGGGCTCTGAGTTCCAGCGATTTAGTGAGGGAGACCACGCCATGCTCCAGGGGTTGTAGGTGCGGCCCATGTCATTGGGGGCAGGTGTGGGTGGTGCGGTGTGGCTGACCAAGTCAGGGAGAGTGGAGGAACCGGGAGGGTTGAAGGCGTTGAGGGTGGAGTCATTGCCAGTGGACCAGATGGAGCTGCTGAAGGACCAGGGACTGCGCGCATTCCCCAAAATGGACTAAAGAAAAGAAGAGAAAAATGTTAATCCTCTCTGCTAGTATTCTATCTCCGTTTTATGCATTTACTACATTGTAAGGGTGTCTTACAGTAGTTGGAGTTGATGGAGATCCAGCGCTGGTTGCCCAAGAATTACTAGGCTCGGTATCCCAAATGGACGGTGACGGTGGAGTGTACTCAGGCCAACTTTGCTGGGGCTCAGAATTATTAGGAACAGTCATCTCTCTGCAAACTATTATAAAGAATAACCACGATATTAGACACATTAAAAAAAAAAAAAAAAACATTTTTTTGTGGGTTGGTTGCTGCATACCTCCCGACAGGTTGAAGAGGTTGTGGGGTCCAAAAGCAGAAAAAGCATTAACTGGACCGAAACTGGGGCTGCTGATGCTATCTATAGGGGTCCACAGTCCAGAGCTAAAAGATAAACAATAACATCATGAAAACATGTTTGTAAAGTAACGAGATGAGATTTGTGATCTTATTGTTAAAATAACACACCTTTCAGACCCGTCGCTCTCCACTGATGTCATGTGAGTCAGCGTCACCTTTGCCAGACTATCAGGCTTTCCTGAGCCACTGCCACCTGTGAAAACAAAAGTGTAAGATGAATGCGTCATACACAACAACATAAAACGTGTTTCCATCAGCAGCAAACTGACAAATGAACTCACCGGGACTTTTGTCATAGCCAGCAGCTACAGCTGCAAAGGTAGGGTTTCCATTTTGGCCAGGCAGAGAGGCTGACTTTGTGAGCTTATTCCCTGGAGCCTTCTTTAAATTGACCTCGCTATAAAAATATAGAGAAGCAACTCATATCTCCTATACAAATGCCTCGACGGCAATTTTAAAAATGCCAGTCACTCACTCACAACCAGGTATAGTTTGTGTTTCTATGACAGGTTACCTGTTGGTGTGGAGCATGCTGCTGTAGCTTCCACGAGGCACCAGGCTAGGGGAGGTCGGGGGTGGGGAACTGGTTCTGGAGATAACTGAACCGGATCCTTTCAGGAATTGGTCTGCATGCATGGTCTGCATAGATATCTGCTGAAGACTGTCTGCTTCTGATAAAAGTATTAGACTCTGTATTAAACACAAGTAAAAAAACTATACAGCTATAAACTGGCCATGCATTTATATCACGGAAGCTATTAGTAGCAAATCGTGATTATATATAAGTCTATATATGCTTAACAGGGCCCAGTTTATTCTAGATTCATCACCCGCCATTACCAGTTTTGCTGAGGGGAATGTCCCATTCTGGAGGGGGGGACTCTTTCTCCCCCTCAGATCCACTGCTATGGCCCAGCTCCTGCATGGAGCCATTGGATAGAAACTTTCCAAGTGAAGATGGCCGCTCATCCCCCATCTTTCCACTGACCACTGGGACGAACAGAGAAAATGTTTTAAAACTTCCTAAGAGTTAATAGATGCTCAAAACAAAACCGAAGAGCTGGAATGGTTTACTTACATTTGCTCAGACCTCGTGGTTTGGCGACGCTGTGAATTCCTGGAATGTTGAGGGTTTTGTTGAAGGTTTTGCGCTGTTTGTCTTGTTTCTCCAGAGGAGTGATGTAAGGGAGTTCTAGAGAGCTGTGTAGAGAAAAAAGACGGTGTAAAAGATATGAGGCTAAAAGATGCTAAATGTATAAACAGGCAAACAAAAACTCAAGTCTTTTTCCACAACTAAAGGCACCAAACTGAATCACAGATTCACTGTACAGCCACACAGGTAGCCCCCTAAACTCAAGCCACAGGGCCAACCCCGTCGAGTCGCTCAAAGACCACAATTTTATGTGATGCTGCTAGTGACACTGTAATGACACTTATGCTTTGAAATCCTTACAAACCTGGTTTTTTCCACTTGGTTCTCCTTTTTCGTAGCCGATTGTTTCTTATTTTTTGGTTTAGTTGGGGAGGGAGTAATTTCTTCTCTTTCTTTTCCATTGTCCGCGGTTACTGTTTTTCCTTTCGCCTTCACTGGCTCCTGGTTATTACAACATATTGGAGTCAGAGAGTGCATATATTGTTCCTGTAGCTGAACTGATAAACCACGGGTTTGATTCCCATGAACGCAGACGAATTGATCAAATGAATAGGATTTTTAAATGCACTTTGTCACTTGGATAAAACGGTCTGCTAAATAAACGAATAAATGCATATAAAATGTAAATTACACAGTAAGTTTGTATTTAGAAAATACTGATTCATCTAGTGTATTTACCTCTTTAATATTTTCCACCATTTCTGGGTTTGAGGTCTCAGTGGTGGTAGAAGAGCTGTCATCATTGTCTGCCAGTGGTTCTTTTAAATCTTCTCCTTGAGTCCTTCCCTTTGTTTTCCTCTCCTTGTCCACTTTCCTCATAAGAGCTTTTGTTTTGTTCTTCACTTTCCCTTTTGATTCAAGCACTTTAAGATACAAACATGTAAACAGAACTGTAAAAATCACACAGCTATATTCTGCATTCAGCAAAAAAACATCTGCCATTTGACTGAAAGGAAAATTCATATTGTTCGTTTACAACTTCGAAAGTCTGAGAGTCTTCAAAATCTGAGCTTCTACTTCTCTCAACACCTGCATTACCTTTGTTTTGCGAAGATGGTTGTGAATTCTGTTCTGAAGACGCGATGGCAAGAGACTCTGGCCTGTCAAGGTCTCTATCCATGGCTACCAGGAGTCTGCTGTAGTCCTGATCCTCTGTACTATGGGCCCTGTTGGACTGTGAGGGTCCTGAGGTCTGGAGGTTCTCCAGGAGGCCTGACCCCTGCGGCTGCTGCCTGGAAGTGCGAGCCTTTCGGTTCGTCAGCTGGCTGAGTCCTTGGCCACTATCTTTATTGACAGAAAAAGCAGAGGACGATTGCATAGATCCAGAGCGGCCTGAACCAGATCTGGCTTTGCTGTCTGGCAGAACACCATTGCCGTTAGAATTGGAGTGCGGACCACCTTGTCGACCCCCAGCCCGCCCGCCACCGCTTGACCCGTACATTCCTCTTGTCGAATTCTGGTTTGAGTCTGCAAAATCATTCAAGCTGCAAGAGATCGAACACAAGGCTTGTCACACAAAATCACATCCCACATGAAGTATGACTAAACAAAATTACAAATCCAACTTACTTAGCCTCGCTTTGAATTCGCACAATTTCCCTGAGATCAAATGGTTTTCCAGTCTCCATGGGAGAGTTGGATTCCACAGACAAACGTCGTTTGAAGGGCTCCCATATTCCTTGGGCCTCTAGATAGGCTGTAGCGATGACCAGCAGGAACATGGCGCTACAGAAATAAAAGATACAATAAATACAACACAAAATGGTACAAACGATTACGATTTTCAGACAATCATAATTCTGTGCAGTGATGTGAGAAATGAGACCTCATAATGACGGAGACGCCGATGTAGAGCTCTAGCTCCCAGTTGGGACGGGGAAGGATCTCAGCACACACTGCCAGCATGTGATATGGCAATGAGGCATTCAGCATGAACACGAACACCGAGCCCCCTGCAGTCACCAACTTCAGCTCCCGGATGACTCGAGATGACGTGAAATCTGGTGTAAACCTGCAAAAACCAAATAACAAACTCGAACTTAAACTCTGACAAAAAAACTCATCATGTATAAGAAACACCCCTCCATTTGACTGTTCTTGCACGTTGAAACTACTCACAGTATGATGAGGTCTTTTGAAGTATTTGGTTTGAGTGCAAATTCTTCACAGTTGAGAATTTTGAATCCATAGCCCTCGCATGCATTGCCGCTGATCTCCATAGATCGGATGTGAATTGAGAGGAGCCCTGTGTTCTCCAGCCTGAAAATCTTCCGGAGAGTAAAGTTTGGTTCCTTGGCTTTGACTTTCGGAATAGAGAAATATTGCAATTAAAAATGAAGGTACCAATCTAGTTTGTAACAATGAGATTTTTGTTTAACGTTTTAAAACGCTCACCGTCTGAACAGTCTTTGAGGAATGCTTCGGTAAGTTTAAACCTCAGGGAGGAGCCGACACCTGGGGCTTTCCCAGCCAACTTCAGACTCTCTGTTGTGCCGCGACCATGAACCACGATCAGGTCCACTACTGTCAGATTGTTCCTGTACAAAAACGAAAGACAATGCTAGAATCTGTACTGAAACACTTTTCATTGCGTTTCGAGTCAAATTGGCACGCTGAGCTTACCTGACGACCAGCAGAGAGGACACAGAGTGGCTGCTGATGGGTCTAAACTTCACGTTGAATGACTTTACCTCCCCAGGCATAAGAAGCAGGTTGTATACGTAGGGTCGAAATAAACCTTCAACGAATCCTGTGGAACTCTTCATTACTGAAGACTGACACAAACAAACACACACACAAATAATTACTGTAGCTGAACAGAGTAACACAAAAGCAACTGTGCAGAACGGATAGAAATGATATGAGGGTCAGTCTAATTTTTTTATTTTTAGTGCTTAACTATACATACATTTCTGGTGTATGTATAACACAGTGAGGTAAAAATCACAATATATTGAAATACAGATTTTATCCCTCTAATTCAACGGTACAGCAATACTTAGGGAGGGGATCATGAAAGTAAGTTTTAGCAGAAGTGAATTCAAGGTTGTAGAAGGAACAGTCAAGGTGACCCAACCGTTTGATAAAATATACATACAGGGCCACAATAACCCCAGCATTACTTACCTGATTTTTCTGAACCTGGAATTCCAGTGTATTTGTGTCAATGTTGATGTTAGACAACTTTCCTGATGGAAACCTTTTAATTTAAGAGAAATAAGACATCTCTAAGGTATCAACATACAAAAGGTATAGGCCTCTTTGTTGGGTTCAAGTAAATTAGAGCCGCACCGGTAATCTCACAGATATTGCCTTACCTGTCTGCAAGTTTTCCTGTGAACACTGAGGGATTTGGGTAAAGAGCCACAGGAAGAACCTGAACGTAGACTGGGACGTCAGCGGGATTTTCTAGAATGACTTCTTCCTCCTTTGAAGACATAAGTGCAAGACAATGCATTTAGGTGAAATATCATAGTTTGTATGAGTATTTGTGTGCCTGCAAACAGAGCAAGGCATGTATCCGGGCGGAACAATAAAGACGACATGATGGCCTAGGGCCAGACTGGGAGAGATCTGGGCCAGCAAAAACCTTAAGATAATCACATTTGGGGGTTTTCCGAATGTTGGTTTTAGATCAATGGGTAAAATAAGTATGAGGTCAACATAAGTTGAAGGCACTTTGTGTTCTAAAACAAAATTTCACAGTCCTGCCTCAAACAAATTATGAAGCAACTGGTTTTTATTTTGAAATATGTTAAGAAGATGCTAATTGGAGCCACACTACCTGCACCCACAGATGATCTTATCTGCTTTACAAACCCAACATTCACATAGCCGTTATATATAATCTTGCTAGCAATATTTTTAAAGGGATTAACATTTTTATGTACGACCGTGTATAACTTCAAATGTGAAAGTCTCTTTAAAGGCCACACCAAGAAAAAGAGCTAATTTACACTTTATGAACTACAACAACAATGTATTGTTATGAATAAAGAGTTGCATTTATTGCTCGTAACAAATAACTTCAATTACAAATACATTTTCACAAAAATATGTTCAAGTAGCAGTGATCATACAGTGGTCTTTTTTT
Organism: Triplophysa rosa; assembly: GCF_024868665.1. Classification (NCBI taxonomy): domain Eukaryota; kingdom Metazoa; phylum Chordata; class Actinopteri; order Cypriniformes; family Nemacheilidae; genus Triplophysa; species Triplophysa rosa. The sequence goes on along the minus strand of NC_079896.1, from coordinate 8,407,168 downwards.
TATCTGTGTGTATGTGTACAAATTTGTAGAAATATTTACCGATGAGCTGTTGGTGTTTGTGAGAGGAAAATGGATCTGTTGCGATGAGTTGATCAACGAGGGCCATGTGAGCTGCGCTGAGATTTTAGCCTGCACGTTCTTCTGCAGATCTGTGTTCACTTCGAAGAAAGCTTCAACCCTGGGCAAATGTGAGAATCACGTCACAACGCTACAATGCATACACTATTATCTAAACACATCTGGTTTAGAGTTCGGTATGAGACTCACTCAAGGCCTGATTGTTCTTTGAGCTCTCGCCATCTTTTCAGAAGCCTCTGATGTAGATCTACATCAGCATCCCACATGTCCTCCTGCATAACCAAACCATGGGGCCTGGACTCCGCTGGATTAAAAACACAAAAGAATATAGATAAAATGCACGCAAAGCTAATTTATTTCGAAAAAACTGCATGAGGGCTGAAGAAAAACATACTTTTCAGTACAAACGGTAAGCCCACGTAACAATGGTCGCCACACTGCAAACTGGCTTCGAAATAAATGTTTGCTATCTGGAAAAGAAATAAAATAACATGGATTAATTTTAAACACACAAAAGTTTTGACCTATTCAAATGTATGTTGTTTTAACGTTTGTAAAGCTGTCGACAGGTGCAATGTATATAAGAGTGGATTATACAGTAGTGTTGTAACTGGCACCTTGGACTTTCGTCTGGGTTCCAACTCCACTTTGTTATTGCGAAGTCGTTTGAAGTAAAACCGGACGTCTTCTGTGAGCGAGCGAATTTGCTGAAGCCTTACTTTCTGCGAAAACGAACTCTGTATGCTGAACCCTTGGTGTACTACTTTTCCCTGTATGCAAATCCCAGAGCAAAAACAAAACTGATGAGAACATTACATGGAATCCATTTGAAACCTAATGAGTTATCGTGGTTTGCAAAACTCTCAAATTAGAACGACACTGGACACGGGAGCGGTGCTCAAACAATGACTGGGGGTGGATGTGGACATGAATCATGTGAGCTCAGTTTACATGTACAATACAACAGTGTGTCATGCTGATGCACTCTCACTGAACAGGTGCTTTTAAGCTATTGTTAAAAAACGCGAACAAACATCTGACTTTTGAATTTTGAGAACACTGGACAACTCACCGGGAAGGAAGGTGGCAGGATGATGTGTTTAGGTGAACAGCTTAATGTTCCTACAGCTATGAGAGCCTTTACAGGGATGGTCAATATCTGAAAGAGATGCAAAGAAATGGGAAGCATTGCGGTTGACTGCTGTCGATTTATTTGAGACACGCCCTCATGCACATGTGTTCTGAACGAAACGCATACCTCATAGTCTGTTGTAATGTGTACGGCTCCATCATAAAATCCTTCTAAAGCTTTTGCCAACAGAGTGACTTTAAATGCTGCGTAATAGCCAGAGGCTAAAATTACCTGTGAGAAACCAGACATTCAACACATAGGTATGAACACCTACACAAACAAATGACATAGTCCCAAAGTCATGCTGCTTTCCCTAAATACACAAATTGGACTCTGACTGCATGAGAAACATTCACTTTTAAAAACAAGAGAATGGAGAGTGGAATTCTCTTCTCATAATGTCACATTGAGGCAAGACAAAGCGACATTTCACACACTGTGGCATTTTAAAGATCTTGACATTGTGAAGTAACATTCATCTAATGGAAGAAGCATGTTTGTATTCAGAAACATGGTGGAATGTTACGAGATGGGAGGCCATTGACATGTAATAGTTAAAGCAGAATAAACTGAGTTACCACAACAAGACATCACTGAAAATCTGTTTTTTTAACTAAACGTAGTGAAGAAAACTTTTTTTAAAGTGCACAGATGTTTTGGCGATAATGGGGTAGTAAGGCGCTATGTTCTTACGGTTTTATGTTGGGCAGCCGAGGTGTTCTGGAGCTCTCGGATTCTGCTCAGTGCCGCACTTCTGTTCCCCCTTTCTGTGTTTAGTAGCTCCATTGAGAGACTGTCTCCTGTGACCAACCAGGATTTTATCTCCAACTGCAGAAACAAACACATTTATCACATTCATACATCAAACCGAAACTGTTGTTGCTCTGCAACATTGACTATTATTATTTTCAAAATTACTAAATGTCACACAAATGTACTGAACATGAGGAAACTTCATACCTCTATTGGGTTGCTGTTGATAACCACAAACAGTAAACTGCCTGTATCTGTGGCACTTAAGATTCCAAAATCCAAGATGTGCTCTCGAGGACACGGAGGAAGCACAATAGGCTGATAAATAAGAAAGCCATCAGACATTTTCTAAACTTCAGCAAAAGGTAACAATATTTACTGTTTATAGATATAGATATAAAGTCAACAGTAGTTATGGCCAGCCCTGAATGTTCAAACATTAAAATTCTCCACCCCAAAAATGAAAATTCTGTCATGAATTACTCACCCTCTAGTTGTTCCAAACATGTACACATTTCTTTGTTCGGTCGAACACAAAGAAATGTATTTGGAATGATGTTAGCAACCAACAATTCTGAGGCACCATTGACTACAATAGTAGGGAAAATTTTGAACAAAAAATAAAATACTTGAGGAATGTAGGTTAACAAACAGTCTGGGGCATCTTTGACTGCCATTTTCATTTTTCCTACTATGGTAGTCAATGGTGCTTCAGAACTGTTGGTTGCTAACATTATTCCTTTGTGTTCAAGAGAACAAAGACATTTAAACAGGTTTGGAACAACTAGAGGGCGAGTAATTGACAGAATTTTAATTTTAGGGTGAACAATCCCTTTATAAACAAAAAAGAGATGTAGAATTTGTGGGAATTTTTTTGTCATTTATTATAGTATAAGCTTTCTCGTGATCAACAGAAAATGTGGCCACTGTGATTTTAATGGTTTAATGTTTAAGAAAGCACTGTTTGTTGACACACTTGGGTGTGTTATCAATTGTTCACCCAACTGGATTTTTATTAAATTATCAACTTTTGTAACAAATCAATGACTTTATAACAACACGAGGATGAGTAAATCATGACAGATCGCATTTCTGGATGAACTAATCCATTTATTAATCTACACACATGTGGGTGTTCCAAATGTACCTCCAAGAAGCCCGTATAGGCCCTGACGGGCAGGTGAAATTTAGAAGCATTGGTGATAAGGAGAATGTTGCTGTCGATGTTGATGGAAGGTCGTACTGGCCGAAACAAAAGGGAGAATATGTAGCGCGACTCGTGGGGAGGGATAAGAACTGGCATGCTGAAATTGCGCACCTGAAAACAATGACGACAACAATCATTTATTTTGACATTCGTCACTTTGACTGACATTCTAATAGGACACAAAGTTCTCAGCTCCCAGAGTCTGGAAGCCTGACTTACGTTAAACATTGTTTTGGCCTCTTCAGGCAGTGACACATTGTGTATGCGTATGGCAAAGTTAAAGGTATTGGTGAGGTAGATGGGCCTGTCCACAGGATCTACAGGACTGTCTCTGATGTGGAACAGGGTGGCTGTGTGGTCGAAGCCCAGGTACCTAGAAAACAGTTATGATAGTTAATAATACTACTAAATCTATATTGGTGAATATTTAGGATTTCTTACCCTTCTAAAACCTCCGCTTGATAAGGGATTTCAAGTTTTGAGTAGCTCTTCTCTTTTGCCTTCACTGTAATTTTCCCAGAAAGCTGGTCCGATCTTCTTGCTTTTGAAGCTAGAAACAAAACATTTCTGTTGTTATATCTGCCAACACTTTTATTCCAAAGAAAACACTGAGCACGTGTGTTTACAACAAATGATTGTATGCACAGTAATGCTTTTATTACTTTAGGGAAAAAAAGCATCGTTAAAATGTTAAACGGCTCCATTGGTCTGCTGATGTGAAGAGATGTGTTTATTTATTTTGTTCATATTTGTTGAAAAGTAAATGAAGAATTTGGTTCCAAAACGCTATAAATCCATGTTGATTAATTTGAGTAAAAATGTGTTTTCTTTTACAAAGAAAGTGGCAAGATGAAAACCACTATTTTCTGTTTCAAACTTTCACATAGCATCTTTAGGTTCTAGTAACATATTCAAATCCAGATTTTGATTTTAAAAGATTTATTATAAAAACTGATCATTTTTACCCCAAAATGCAATAAATCCATAACAATTTTTTTCCAAATGCAATAAATCCGTTGAATCAATATAAAAGTTATTTTTCATATTGAAACTGTTGAAAATATACAACAAAGTGAGTTGATACACATATGACGGCCTCTGAACTCAATACAATACTAATCTTACATACAGGCAGCACTACAATACATTCAATCAGTCATCGCTCCTAAAATGAATTCAACGGGTCATCTTTTTAAGGCTATAAATTAGTGCCTCGTATTCTTAATCTCCTTAATCTCAGGGAAACTAGGAGCCGACCGTATTCAGAGCGCAATGGTGTGCTGTGATTGGTTGAGCGGATATATCGCATTCTGCAGAGCAGTGAGACTGGCGTATATTGCGGTTTGGGGAAAAAAAAGAAAGAAGAGAAAACATGACAATAACACGGCGGATATCGCATTTTGCGTAAAATTAAAAAGTGACTTTTCAATACCGACCCGATACAATGCTGATTTTGGCGGAAACTCATTTTTTTTAAATGGCGTTTATCGCGTTTTGGAACCAAACTCTTCAAATAGTACATTGTTCTTTTCTACTTATCATACACTAATCGATGTGCACATGATCACAACTGTTTTAGTCTGATTTAACTGATTTATCAGCATTGATTTGACTGAAAAGCGACCGAAAGGTCAATCTATAAAGTACTCAACAAAGATAAAACTAAACAGATCAAAGAGAATAGTACATACCATCAAAACTAATACTTGCGACTTTGGTATATCGGCTCTCTCCAGCTTTTAGTGTGATTTGTTTAAACTCAACTGTGACAGCTTCATTAGATGGAGTTGGCCGAACACTCTGTACAACACAAATCACATTAAGAGCCTTTAAAATCAGATTTTTTTTATTGATGGAATGAAAAACCTTGCCAGACCTACAAATACGCTTACCATGATCGATACATCTTTTGCTCCAGAGTTTAACAAATGCAAATTGAGTAGTTTTGGTCGATCTGTAAAATAAAGGGTACACATATCTACAATGTGCAATTTTATGTACTCTTCCTTTGCCATCAAATATAGTGTACGAAACGTACCTTGCGACCGAAGCGTACCAAAGTCTAGCATCTCTGTGGAGGAGTATATACCGGGTGCTAGATGCACAAAACATACACAATGAGACAGGAATGGCAGAATAACTGATCACACAATATAAGGCAAGGTGACTGGAGCTGACCTGTGGTGACTTCAACCTCCACAGGGAGGATGATAAACTCGTCCTCGTTGGACGCATTGGTTTTAATTCGGATAAAAGCTGTGTGGTTGTCAGCATCTCTAGAAGAGAAGCTGGCTCTCATCACCCCCTTTGTCTCAAATGGAGCAATCTCCTATAAAAATATAAAACAAATGTTTTCGTAAAAGCATTATGTGGAATAATGAGGAAAGGCAGCCAATAAGAGCCCAGAATAGATGGGAACCCCTTTAATACAATTCTAGCCGAAGGCTGAATACACTAAAGATGTTAAAACACATCATAGTAACAATAATAATTATTTACATAATTAGTTATGTAATATGTCAACTTTGACAACTCCGTATTTAATCATTTAAACATTACAGTATTTTTCCATTGCTGAAAAACAGCGAATTTGGAAATCCAAGGTTCTAGAAGGACAGTGACCAATTGTTTATTTCATCATCATAAGTTTATTATTACTCCTAAAATGTGTCTTAAAGTGACAGTTCCCCAAAAATGAAAATTCTGACATAATTTACTCACTTCAGATTTAAAACGACAAGATGGTGAGTAAATGATGACAGAACATTCATTTTTAGGTAAAAGAGCACTTTAATATGCAGATCACTTGGTAGTCTGCAATCTTGTAGTCTACTGTCATTCAGTCTGGATATGCAGATTTTGACACCCACCCATAATTTTTTGGTGCCACCCTGTTGTCCAGTGGGAAGTTCTAAATGTAGGTCTCCTCCACTGGTGTACATTTCTACAACCTAAAAAATACCATGAGAAAAAGACTTGAACAATGCTTATTTGGACAGTCTGTATGCCTAATGCAAAAATAATATGATATGACAGGTTAAGAAGCCTTGTTTACCTGTAGTGGTTCACTGTGTGGGTTAAAGATGCTTATGAGAGGAGAGAAGCTGCTATTTACTGGAACTCTGGCCCCCACAAAGGGCCTGAGTCTGTAGGGATTAGGTATGCCCACACCAAACACCTAAATCAAACAACACAGTCAAATGTCATGTTTCAAGATCCTTTCACTAAGGATGGCAAATTTTAATAAGAGCATCAAATGTACCTGGTATGTAAACATTCCATGATGCGATGTGTTAATAAATAAGGTATTTTCTACATTCCCTACTACTCGTGCTAGAAACACCACATCAAATGAGGTGTTGCCCCCAGGTGAAATTATCTGTGAAAAAAGCAGATTACATTACAAAATATAACAAAGCAATTTGTTACAGGTACAGCCAAAAATACAAAACCAAGAAACATTAACCCGAGAGTAAACTCTTCGTGGTTCTCTAAAAGTTCATGGTTCCTGACCTCATGGCCTTATATATATATACTTGTAGCTTGATTATTTGTTCTTATTTTTATTTGTCAGTAGTCCCTTTTCCCTGAACATAGCATGAATCGAACAGAACCGAAACCGTGACCCTAAAACCGTGACACAGACCGAACCGTGAGTAATTTGAACCGTTACACCCCTACCGACCAGGTAAAAGCCATTTGCCAGAGCGGATTGAAGCTGATTTATGCAGGTGTCAAAAACAGGTGGGATGGGTTTAATTTATAACCGTCTGGAGTGCGAGCACACACGCTAAAAGCTTTAATTAGAAGTTTCAGCGAGGCCTGCTGTTTCACCGACGCTAATGGACATGAACATGTTTTATGTGTGAAGAGGGTCAAAGGAAATGGGTGCCTCCACTAGCGTGTTGATCAGTTGAGCTGTGGCGTGAGCTGAGATGTTTATCTAAGGACTTTTGAAGTAGTGTTTTGTGCCACACAGGAAGATGAAGTATTAACCACACACATCCAGCAGCTGGCCCACAAACTGCTTTTTGTTGCTAGGACAGGAAGTCACAAGAAGGCCTCTCTGTGATAAATATAGGTTAATAGTGCAAACATGGTGCGGAAGAAATAAAAATGAACTTACCCTATTCTGAAAAAAAGATGCATGAAAATGTGATGTTGTTGCTGATATTGATATTAAACTTATTTCTTCTGAACTTGGATTGTGTAAGTAAACTTTTTCCATTTTTGGCATTCCAACTGGCCTGTGGAGAAAGACAAAGCAAGATTAAGTAAGGTTATAAATTGTTGACTAGTACTTGGTTTCTAAAAAGAGTCTATGCTTCCTAAAATGACAATAAGAATCTTGTGATATTTGGTTTTAATTACGATTAATCACAATTAATCGCATCTAGAATAAAAGTTTGTGTTTACATAATAAATACTGTGCGTATTCATTTTGTATTTATAAACACAAACATGATAGTCAACTGCGCGGGTCACTCGCGTCACTGATGTTTCCCGCTGCCGCGGACGCGCACAATCCAGGTCGTCATTGACAAGTTTACCCACACACAACGTGAGCGCATTACTACGAGTCGCTGTTTTCTGTGACGGATTTATTGAGCCCGAGGACGAACGATTTGAGACGTTTAAAACGAAACTAACCACGGAGGAGTTCAGGAAACGTCATTTATCTGTGGATTACTTGACAGCGCTGGATCGTTTCAAATCCGTTCACAGCAAGAACGAACGACAGGCGAATGCTGTAGTTAAGTTTTATTTGACGTTGTTTTGTACATGTGTTGTGAACATGAGAAAAAGTTTCCTTAATGCACAATAAAATCATCGTAAGCACGTAATAACATGAGACCTTTCATTTTGCTTTAATGGGTAACACTGTTAACATTTAAATATATATAAAATTTCAGTCAGGGGCTACAATGCTCCTAGTAAAAAAAGTTAGTCTGGAGCCCTGCCCAGTCTGAAATAAGTATTACCAGACTGGGTTCATATTTATACTATAAACACTATATTCAAAATGCAAAAAAATTATGAATTACCCTTCAACAAGTTTATCAGCAGGATATGATGTAATGCCAGATAAAAAATAAGGTGAGCTACTAATTAATAGGGCTGTGCAAAAATATCAATACATGCAACTATCGCAATATTTTTTTTTTCAATAGTGTATCGATAGTGATACCTCTACTATCGATAATTTTTTTTCAATCTTGTCATATACATACAGCCAAAAGTAAGTGGAAGCGAGCATGGTGAAAAATATAAGAACGCTTGGAGCTCTCAGAGCTGATGTGTGGGTGTGCTCTGGTTTTCAAAATAAGTAATGGAGTAATGAGTTATATAAAATAATGCTGTTTGTAGGCTTCGCAAGTCATGACACAAGTCACTTGGCTACAGCAGTGCATTAGACAAAAAGTTTATTAAGAAAAGTAACAATGACATTTATTGTGCTTTCACGGATGTGACACCAGCGCATTTACAGCATGGATGAAGCAGGGGTTTTATACTGCCCATGTTCAGTGTTTTAACTGTAATCAGGGCTCGACATTAACGCTCGTCCGCTTGTCCGGGACAAGTAAATGTTTTGTATGGGCAAGTGAGAGAGAATTTTACTTGCCCGACCGGACAAGTAACTTGAAAAAAAAAGAACAGTGCGACATACATGTAGAATAATAAGAATATATGTGACCCTGGACAACAAAACCAGTCTTATGGGTTAATTTTTGAGATTTTTACATAATCTGAAAGTTGAAATAAGATGAAACTTTCTATAGATATATGAGTTGTTAGAATAGGACAATATCTGGCTGAGATATAACCATTTAAAACTCTGGAATCTGAGATCGCAAAAAAACAAAATATTGAGAAAATCGCCTGTGGAAAATCTGGGCACTGTGGTAGACCATCCACTCACAAAAATAAAGTTTTTATATATTTAAGGTAGGAAATTTACAAAATATCTTCATGGAACATGATCTTTACTTAATATCCTAACGATTTTTGGCATAAAAGAAAAATAGATAATTTTGACCCACACAATGTATTTTTGTCTTTTATTAAAAATGTTCCCGTGCTACTTAAGACTGGTTTTGTGATCCAGGGTCACATATGCATTAGCAGAGCTGCGTGTTTGTCGTGGTTGTGCTTGTTTGTGTGTGACAATAATCAATGGCGCACCGCACTGAGTCCACGCGGACGAGGAATCCTGTTATTTAAATGTCATCTGGCTGTTCTGCGTGTCTGAGTCAATTATGTGCACAGTTTAACATACAACACGAGTGATGGTCGAGGATTTATCTGCGCTGCACTGTATGAGGATATGAACACATGAACTTCATCTCAAGAGTTGCTCTGAGAGTTTATTTTACAAGCGTTTTACTGTTTGAGTGAAGCTATCTGCAAACAAGCGTCTTCCCAAAGACCCATCAAAATAAAAGTCCTGTTAAATTGAACACTCGGACAAAAAATACTGTAGTGTACTATTGAAAATTGAAGTGCCCTTGTAGTAAATTGATAAACACTGTATACTACAGTAAAGTTCAAAAACACTATAGTAGGAATTTTACTGCAGTTTACTATAGTAAATACTATAGTAACCTACAGTAATTTATGTGGACAAATATACCACTATTGTATAGTAAAAAAGGAAAAACACAGAACTTAGAAATATTAAAACAAATTTAGGTAATCTAAAAATGATATGGCCCTAATTTATCCATCTGTATGTAACATTAATGTCTTTTGTCAGTCATCTGCCTATTCATGTTGAACTACACTTGCACATTTCTGCCTGTGCTACCAAACTTAAAACCTTTCTAGCACCAGTGCTATGTGCAAAAAAAGTTAATTTACAGCCTTAACACTAATAATAATTACTGCTTGCCATTGTTTTATAGCAGTCACGGAGAGTAGGCCTATAACCAAATTCAGGCGGCCAAAGCGGACACTAGATAAAATGCTTAGAAGCAAACTTGACCAATCTAAATCCGAAACAATTATATTGATTATATTATATTATAATTCAAATGAAATATAATTTTTTTTATCTTTGGACAAGTAATTTTTGTACTCGGACAAGTGAATGTCAAATTTACTTGTCCGAAGGACAACCACATGACAATGCTTAATGTCAAGCTCAATGACTTGCGTGAGCCACCTTATTCCCCTGTGCTACCCACTTGAGGGGCGCAATCCACAGTTTGAGAACCCAAACCTCTGATCTAAAGGTCCATGCATCGCACATCATGGCCACTCTGCAGAGGTAAGGGATGTTTTTACACTTATCCTTACAGAAAACCCCAGGTGGTGGACAGCATGTTGTATTTCTAGCTCTACTTTTTACATTTTCTATTTAAAGTATTGCAATATATCGCAAATGTGTATCGTATTGTATCGTACCGAAATACATAGCAATATATTGTATCGTGACCCATCTATCGTGATATGTATCGTATCGGGAGGCACTTGCCAATACACAGCCCTACTAATTAATCTGTGTTTTTACTGTCTACTGCTGTAGAGATAGGCTGACTCGCGCAAAACTGTGTAATAACCACTTAAAGAACAGGAGAGATGATAAGGGTCCGTTTAATAATGGGGTGGGGGTGTGGGAAACAGAAAAAACTAGACAGAAAATAATGCAAAGAACATCAGAGTCTGTGTTATCTGGTGGAACGGCAGCAAAAAAATCATACACCCAAACTGTGTGAGGACAAAACAGTGACAGTGCGTTTTAATTATGAACACACCCCTGTAATTTACAGCCTCACGTGGACATATTGCTTCATTAAACATTAACATACTCAGTAATTAAGTCAAAACCTAATCTGTCTTTATAATGCATTTTAATATAGTCTTTAATATATTGGACTTTTTATTTTATGTCTTACATATTTCTAACTGGTTATTGTGTTATATACTGTCATTCTTGACACGTTGCATTAAAAGCGTCTGCAATATGCATAAATCTACATGTATCAGAATGTTATTGTATTTAAGGTTGAGCTGAAAAACTGAAGTCTACTAGAAATAGTTATTTAATATACCATTGTGTAATGTTTAGCAGCATCTAGAGGAGAGGTTGTGAATTGCAACCAATCGCTCACTCCCCCCTCCCTTCCGAAGCACTACAGAGGATGTCGTCACAATATCGAAGATGTCGTCACATTTTTCCGCTTTTTGCCGAATGAGATAACGTATTTACGAAACGCGTTCTGTAGAGAAATTCGTCTATTTAGGGATACTGTAGAAACAACATGCTGACATGGCAACAACAAGGGGACCTGCGTTGTATGTAGATAGAAAGAGCTAATTCTAAGGTAAGGTCTTTATACACATCTGAAGACATGTGTCTTACATATATTTTATGTCACTGTATATTATATTGCAATTCTATCAACAGATCCTCCCAAAAATTACACACTGGCCCATTAATACTAAAAAGTATGATAATTCTAGTTTAACTTAACAAATAAGGTTTCGGTTTCATACACAAGGCTTTGTTTAAGCCAGGACTATGCCTTAGTTAACTTAGGATATTTAAGTTGCTTTTATTAAAATGCCTTTGATAAAAACATTACCGGTGTGCATCTTCAGACAAAACAATGGCAGTTCCATATTTAAAGATATGTCAGGGCAATTTATTTTCAGTTAAGACAGCTCAAACTTTCATTTTAGTCTGGGACTAGTCCTAAGCCTTGTCTGTGAAACCGGGCAATAGTGTTTTAAATTTATTTTGTTAAGCTACAAAATATACAAAAACAATAGAGTAACTATTATAAGAAAAGATGCACCTCTGGCTTTGTAATATGAAAAAATTGAATGTGAAGCCTTCGCATAGGTATACAGCACACGGAGTCATATGCTGTTGAGATCACATGACCTGCTGGCTTCACAGGGAGTCAGCTAATAAAAACAATGCTTGTAATGAGGCAAGCATGGGTGTTGGCCCATGCTTAGTAAACATACTAAGATTTATACAAGACAAAGTGTGTTTGACTTGTAATATATTCAAATACACTAAAATACATGAATACATTTTAAAATAAGCCACAGGAATAGAGAAATTACTAACTTAATAAGAAATTGGAGGCGGCCGCCTCCGTCAAATGTCGTGCCACCTCAGGCTCTCGCCAAAATTATGTTGCGAGTCTTCACAAGAAATGCTGCGTGCATTTAACAGACTGTCATTTGTAACTGCAGTTGCGACATTACGCCACAGTTACGCTGTTTCGTTATCAGCACACTGAGGCGCTAAAAAAGAGTTGCAGAACAAGAACCAGCCTGTGTTTCATGGCTGTTTGTTTTGCATCCAAGTACGTTTAATTTCTTGAAATTTATTAAATTAACATGACGTACATCATTGTAATGTCTTTAGCTGTGCAGTTGGATCGTTGAATCAGCGTATACTGTAAACAGCGAGTTCGCCAGTATGAATGCACATTGCGTTCAGAACGACTCGCACACGAATGACTCATTTGAACCGATTCATTTAAACTATTGAACTTTTCAGTCACTAGCGAATATAAGAGATCCTTGAATCATTTAAAGTGAACCACAGAGAATGCAAGATGTGAATGAGCTTTGCTCATTTAGAAAGTTGGCTATCGTGGGCTGAAAAGTTAGTTGATATTAGGGCTGAAACGATTCCTCGAGTAACTCGAGTTATTCGAATACAAAAAAATCATCGAGGCAATTTTTGCTGCCTCGAAGCCTTGTTTAATCCATTTAACTACAGTTCACACGGAGCACTGCGTTTCCCCACGGACCGTTATTACTGACGCACAGCCCGCTAAACTCTATTCATGTTACAGGGCTCTCAAGTCTCACGCATTCACAGTGACGCACACGCATTTTAGTCTGTTCACACGCTCACACTTATTTCTCATGCTGATAAATAAGTGATAGCTTATTGAAATGGTGAACTGCTATTTTACTTGGTTTTAGTCTAATTTGCGAGTGAAACTTGTTTTCCGGCTGCATTGAGTCCATAAAACTAGATTCGGACTAGTGGATGCCGAATCCTGTTATTTACACATAACATCTGTGTCATGGTTCTGCCCCACCTTGTCTTGCTTTTCTTGACCTAGTGGCAGAACCATGATAGAACCTCTTGTTTTATGTGGAGAGAGACAGTTTTGGCATTCCATATACTCACTCTCTCCGGTGTGGCGTCTTTGTTCCCGCCCTTTGGTCTCGTTATTGCTTGTTAATTAGTTCATGTCCCGCACCTGTCCCCTTCTTGATTTAGTCCCCTTTATATAGTCCTCTTGTTTCATTGTCCTGTGCTGGTTCATTGTCGTTTGTCTGGTGAGTGCCTGTTCTGTGTTAGTCTAGTGTAGTGTAGTCATTTGTAGTTCATGTTATGTTAATCTTAGTCTTGTTAGGTGTATTTAGTCTTAGTCCTGTCCTGTTGTAGATTCCCCTGTTTTGTTTTGTTACCCCCACGTGGGTCTTTGTTTTGTATTTATATTTTATTAAATGTCTTGTTAACCCCTTATCCGCTGTCTGCGTCTGGGTCCTCTGTACTGTGTCCTTGTTCCCTCACCAATCATGACAATCTGTCCGTTCTGCGTGTGTGAGTGAATGAACTGCACAGTTTAACGTGCTACACGCGTGATGCTCATGAGTTTGTCTGCATCTGCGCTGCTGAATGAGGCCATGAACACATGAACTTCATCTCCAGAGTTGCTCTGAGAGTTTATTTCAGACCATTTTACTGAGTGAAGCTAACGCACAAAATATAAGCGTCTTCAGACGCTTATATTTTTTACTATTTAATAATATTACTATTTAATAGTAAAAAAAGAAACTAAAACTAATTTAGATAAACTCAATGCATCATGCATAAGCTGAAGTTAGTTGTTTACCTTTGAAATTATTCTTTCTATTTTTATTAATGTTTCATATTTATACATTTGTATTAGGCCTATATTGCATTTTGAATGTAATATGGCAATGTAATGTACTAAATGGGTTTAGTTTTCACAGATATGAATGTATGCAATTTCAGCAATAAATATGTTAATTTTTCTAAAAAGGAAACAAATTAGTTGTTCATTTTAAGAAACCTGTCTTATTTTCTCTTGTATATTTAGTATTGCTCTTTAATAAAGAAAAAGTACTTATTATCCGAATACCCGATTAATCGATGGAAAATCAGTAGAATACTCGATTAATAAAATAATCGATAGCTGCAGCCCTAGTTGAAATGATAAAAAAGCTTTATTTGATATTCCATTTGGTTGAATAAAAGTAATGTTTTATACAACTTAATAATTGTCATTTTTATCTAATTTTATTATCAAAAGTCACTTTGGTTAAGCCACTTAAAGCTACGGTAGGCCTACGTGTACAAGATCAGGATGGCACCACCTCAGCCTCATTTTGAGCCAGGAAAAACCCTGATTACATGGGTCTGGTTTTTTACAGTACATAGCTATATATGGGTCTGTGTTATTTGGAAATGACTCCGACTAAACTATTTTTGGCCTTTACTCAATAGAAAAGCTGAAGCATTCTGACAAAGTGGCCTGTTTTAGGAATAGAAATAAGATCCGTGTTTCAATCATCGGAGAGGTATGCAGATGTTTATATGCAACACTGCAAGACAAATTTTATATTCACTACCTAGTTAACTAAGCTTATGACTTACTGTTCATGAAAGTCCAGCATTGGAGGCTCAAAACGTATTGGTCTGCTGTTCCCCCTCTGGGAGGATGCACTGCGAGAGAAAGTGGACACAATGTAAATAATAGGGACATGGATAGAAAAACAATGGCGGCCTTCTTCCTCATAAAAACACACACATAAAACGGTCTGTGGAGAATCAAATCTCCATTTTCCCCTTAAGCAAAAGAAAAGATACACCCATATTCACACATACACGTAACAAATAGGCTTTGTCTGGCATGCTAGCATCAGGTTTATGCCAAACATTGGAACTCACCAAACCTGCAGGTGAATCACACTTTCACTAAGCCAGCCAAAAATCACACCAGATTCACAGCCACGGAAAAATCACACCAGATTCACAGCCACGGAAAAATCACACCAGATTCACAGCCACGGAAATACAGACTCCTGTCTGCCTTTATCTCTTTAAAATAAATGTACTCGACTAAAATTTTGTTCTATGTTACAAGTCTGCATAATGATTCTTTAGATGCACTGTGCTTGGGGCAGCAAAGCGTTCCTAAAGTTTTCTGTCCGTCATATCCGAGGAGGACATTTTGCAGACCATTTTACTCAAACAGGTTGCACACACACAGTCTTTAAACCTGTAAGACTGCTTATCAACAAACCAGCAAGTTCAAAAAATGACTGATTTCCACTGGTTTCTCAACTAATTTCAGACATTTAAGCATACACATATAGATTAAAGTTTTTTTAAATAATGAGAAACATTTAATTCAAGATTGAAGTATCCTTAACATATTAAATACTAAAGAACTTAAGTACTTTTTCATTCATGTCTGGAACCTATCAAAGAGCATAGCCTAGAGAATCTAGAGAATAAACTTTTGATTAGTAGCCTATGTCACCGGTGATAAAAGGGATTTAACTAAACTGATTGACAGTTATACCCGACTGTGGACATTCTCTCTGTAGCAAGACATGCAGCATATTTGAAAAATAATCAGGGACGACACTAGGTTTGCACTGCAAATTGCCAACTGCAGGTTGCGCAAGTATAACACAAACAGTGTAGCAATAATGTAGATTATATTAGAACCTTATTTAAATTAACAGTGTCAGCATGACATCAAGCTACACATTGGCCATTATAAGCAAAATCAGCAAAATCAGCTAAAGGAGGAATTGATCACGTTTGCCACTACCAATGACGTACATTATGAAGTACACAAAGTACACAATATACTTGCAGTGAGTGACCTGCTCGGTCTTCTCCCTGTGTATCTCATCACAAAAACTGTAAAAAAAAAATAATTTAGCAGAACTTTACTGTAATGTATTTTTCACATATAATGTCCAAAAAACTGTAATTTTACGACATTTTACTTGTTTTATTAAAAGATTTTTCATGTGTTTTTAAAAAAGCGTCAATTACAGAAAAAGACATTTACAAGAAAAACAGCGAAACCATGTAATTTCACAGCAAAAAAAATTTTTTTCGGCGCCCCAGCTGGCAGAAAATTTCATTTTTTTACAAGATTTTTTGCAGTGAAAGCAGGTGCTTATCTCTCATCAACTGTTAACTTCAACATCTCTTTAGTGGCAGCCTTCATTTACATAACATTAAGCTTGGAAAATGTGTACCCTGCCTTATTATTTTCGATGAATGGCATGCCTTCTGCCCGATTAACCGAAAATATATATCACGTGATTTATGCCAGAATGCCAGAGGGCGCTCTTGTGCAGAAATAATGATCATGTTTGCCGGGTGTTGCTTTTTTAAATGCACATTATAAGCGAATCAAACTCGCACTGCTTTTAGATCGAGGAGCATTTCCTACTGATCCCAGAGCCGTGCTTCACGGACAAGCTACGCATCAATAAAATAATCGATACCTTGCATTATCGCAGCCAGCTCGGTTTCAGCAGGATTTAGTAGTAACCGCGATTAACCGTGCACATGTCTAGGTATGATGCATGTCCAACACACTCCCAACATATAATCTCTTAAACCATATAACATGCAGTGTAGCAAAGTTTAGAGGAATAATTAAGTTAACTAAAGCTATTTTACTAAAGCCTGAAAATGTTTTTAAAGCTTGTGTTTCTGGCCAAAATAAAAGGAAAACAACTACAGTAGAAGTGATAGCAGGCTAGTGTTCCTAACCTTAAGTTTTTAAGAATATTATGATCTCTCTTTTGTTTTTATATTTATTTTTTGTCAAATTAATGTTAGCAGAATTTTAAAAACATTTTGTTTTGGATGGACATATGAAGAATATAGTGTACAATTATTACATTTTAAAACCTACATCCATGAAAAATATAACAATCAAAATAAATGATGTTAATTACAATAAAAAGGAGAAATCAGTGAAAATAATTGTGCAGCCCTAGTCTACGAACACATGAATACGATGGTCTTTGTCCATTGCTAATACAATTTTAAATATGCAGTGTCAAAATGGTTCAACTTCTAAAAACTCACTTATCAATGTTTTGAACATAAAAGTGTCACATGCAATGCATGGTTTTCTATCTTTTCAGCGGTGAACGACAACCAGAAAAGTGAGATCAGAGAGATATTCTGTGTCATAGGCTTGAGGCTGGACTGACTGGTGTGGAGGCTCAAACCACAGAAAGAAAGAGCTGTGAAAGTCCCTAATGCAGCTAAAATTCTGTCAAAACACTTGCCAAGAGCAGTTCATGTGCAGTGTGTGACATCAGGACAAAAAGACACAAAACACTCTGATCAGATGCAATAAAAACAGCATTATCAGTGGACACAAAGTTCAGTATTTGCTCTGAACACACACAAAGGACAAATTGTCCATGTATCATCCAGCACCTAGAACAAACCTATCTAGTAATAACAAAATATGTTTGTACATTTCATACAACTTGTCTGACACTAACCATTTCTAATGCTAAAATGCCAGGAATACATGGACATTCAGAGATTAGATGGTACAACAACAAAATGGTGTTAAGTTACTTCCTCATTTTCTTGCGTGTGCCACACTTAAGTGTGTAAGCTAAGCTTTACACTGCACATGGGTGTGTCCCTCGCAAGCAAAAGCTAAAATGACCCAACCATGAAGTGCACAATTAGCCAATGAAATCCAGCCACCGCTAGCATATACAGCCGAGCAGGTTGGACAAGCTCCTGAGCTGGAAAGCTCTGATTGGCTGAGAAAATTAATAGGCCACCTGCCACAAAAAAAGATGATCTGCTAGATTAAATTTAAAACACGTCTGCAGTGAAAACATGTGGGAGATTTACTGCACTTTGATGTCATTTTTCGATCTCTGACTCAGATCTCATTTTACAACCAGTTCCTTTGACAGTGTGTAACTCTAAAACAAACACTCATAAACTTACTATGAGAGGTGTTACCTGGAATTACACTTAATGACCTGAACCTTATTCCAAATAGTAAAATCACTGCTAAAAGACTTAAAATACCACAGCAAAGACATACCATTCATTCATCCAATGATTCATTCATTCTCTTTGACCCTATAGAGGAAAAATCGCCTCAGCTGTGCAACAATTTACTCCATATGCCAATGACTGTCAAGAGACTGTATAATCCAAACTTGATTTAACTTTTTTAGGGAACAAATGACAGCTGAGGTGGTTTGTATTTTTGCTAATTTGTTTTTAGCTCAAGAACAAGAATGTCTCATAGTTTAATGAGAATATTCTGTTCACATGTTTTGTTATGTACCAAACAAACGTTTCTTGGCCAATCAAATGTAAACCACATGCTGGTTTTGGCCAAGCATGTACAAAATGATGCATGCAAAAAGCTTAGATGTATAAAAAATGGAAAGCCTTACCTTTTTTGACGAAATGAGCTAAGATCAATATCAGACTCTGTCTGTAAGAAATAAAAGAAAATTGAGTCTCTAGATGTTTCAGTAGAGCCAAAAAAGCATTTTTTTCCACTAAATGCAGACATATATGAGAGGTTCATATTGAGAGAAGGTCTAAGCCAAACATGTCCCACCAATGTGTTTTGGCCTAACTCCTGAACAAAGTTCTCACTGTATGTTTAGGTTACTGCTTGTATACATATGCAGTATGTGTTCAACCGTCAAAGGAAAGTCTTAAAGCAGTTCTCACTGTGGTTCACTTCTGCAGGGCAAAAATAAGATGTGCTACCAACACAACTGAACAACTGGATGGGGGAGCATGGGTTAATACATTTATAAACCTTAATATTTCATCAAGTCCAAACTCAAATGCAGACAAACACTGCCATCACAGGTTATGCAACAGTCCATTCGTGGGACTGAAGAATGTGCTTTAATGGTTTAGGACTTGAAATATGCATTTGACAACGCCTTGTTAGTTTACACTTGTTTGCTTTTTCTTGCATTCTGCTCTTTATTTTGATGATTTACAGATTTTAAACCAAATAAAATAGACTGTACGAACAACAGTATTTTCAAACTTACTACAAGGGCTGGCCGATGTGTTAAAAAAAAGATTGATAATCGACTTTAAAATCATCGCGATATCTGATAATATCAGGTGTGTTTGACTTCATTCAACGTTGCGCAGACGATCATACTGATGTCATACGCTGATGTCATACGCCGATCAATCTGCAGATACGGACCGGGAGGGAATTTGTTCCGGACCCGCCAAGTGCCAAACAAACACGCACGCAGACACTCGTGCACAGTCACACACACAGGAGCGCCACGCGCACAAACCAGTGTCGCAGTGACTTTCATTAGATAAAGCGCGTAGATAAACCATAGCTTTTATAGAAAAATGTTGCCGATAAATCCCCGCGAGCATGAGTTTTTGCTTTGCCGACGCAGCTCGTCTTTCTCTTGGTCTATCTGTGCAGCGACTGGCAGAAAAGAGCAGCACATTCAACTGACCGAACAAAACAGCGTTTCCAAAATTCTGTCACTGTTACTGACTGCCTGGGCATATGAACATGAAAGTTCACGCTAAAGCCTACATTGCATGATAATGTTATAACGCATATTTTCCATTATTATCGTCTGGTATCTGTCTGTTGTAAATCGAAATCGGGATATTTGGAGACATCGGCAATATACGATAACACAGTCACATCGCCCAGCCCTACGTAATATTACTGCAGTAACACTGTTAAATAATAAAACTAAATTACTAATCTAAATCATTAAAATAACAAATTCAATGGCATGTGCATGCACTAATTTGATTCGATTACTCTGCTATTAATAGATTTAATTTTCATAGCTTTTAACGTTAGGTGCAGAGTTGAATGGTTGAATGACATGTGCCATGCTGTCACATTTGCAGAGCACATTGTTTATATATTATATTTGTGTGGTGCCGTAAATTATTTTATTTACGGTGGTTTAACAACTTTCTGTTCTTTTTTTGGGCTGGACCCTCATCTGTTGATGTTGTCGATGCAATGAGACTGCTCTTTGTAACTGAGGTTATTTTAAAGCTAGATTATGTACCCTTTAAGGCCTTGTCACTAAAATCCAAGCTAATGTAGGTTCATGTTTTATTATGGTCTCTCACGTTCTTTTTTGCTTGCTCAGTTCTACATTTTTAATAGCGAGTGAATCCAGAAGTTTGTCGAATGATCTATGGTCAATTTACTATAACCACACAAATCTGACCCAACCCTTAAATATAAATCATTATTTCAAAATTACCATAAGGACAGATTCTGTGCCACGTTTAGATAAGTAATAGATGACTTCAAAAATGTTTTTTATAAATGTCTTATGATCTGTAAACCACAACACCAGATTCACACTGTGGTAGTCAGAAAAGGCTTACCTGCAAGAGGCCTCCTTCCCCAAAATGTAGTACCTCCAGGATGCTGTCTGATTGTATGAAAGCTGCAGAGAGAAGAAAATTCCCATGAGGTTTGGGTATCTGCAAACAATGCCATGCAAGATGATGATTTGAGTTCTCTGTGTGTGCAAGTGGCTCTCTGGGAGTGTATCAGATTTTGACAAAATTACCCATCAGGCAACACAAAGGACTGACGAGACAGTGAATCTTTACAGTAATTTTGTGATAACTCACTGACTGTGTTTCCAGTCATGATGAAGGAAAGCGCAGGGGCTACAGAAGCAAAGACTTTCAGGGAATATTTTGGAGGCAGAAATGGACACGGTCAAGCCAATCTGCAGTCTTATCTTTGAGATGAGAAGCTTTCACAAGAGTTTTTAAGACAATAGACCATTTTATCAATAACGGTCTCCCATAAACCAGGACAACCATCACTAATGATACTAACTGTGGACAGAGATAACAAAGTTAAGACAACCGTGAAACAATGAACCAAAAAACTGACACTTAAGCCTTTGAGGCGAAACACAAATTAAGAGGCAGCATGCTGCATTTACGGATCAACAGGTTGGTAAATGCAAAGGCAAGTCTTCCCGAAGCTGCTGAGCTCTCAAATTCACCCTCATGTCAACCTACTCACTGTGCTATTATTAGTTTGCAAACCTGTAACTCTAGTGAAGTTTATAGTGATGGAGGCCAGTTACACTCTGTCATTCTGTCATCATTTAATTTCCCCCTCAGATGGTTCCAAACCTGTATAAATTTCTTTGGTCTGCTAAACACAAAGAAAGATATTTGAAAGAATGTCAGTAACCAAACAGATCTCATCCCCCACTGACTGCCATAGTATGGGGAAATTCTTCCAAATATCTGTGTTCAGCAGAACAAAGAAATTCATACAGGTTTGGAAACACCTAAGGGTGAGTAAAATATGCCAGAATTTTCATTTTTGGGTGATCTATCACATTGCTAGTATTCACTTTCAGAGGTGAACAATACATTGCTTTACACATTAAGTAACCTTATCAGTGTTTCCCCTAGGTTTACGGCTTTGAGGGGGGGTGTGGTCTCTATATTTTTTTGCGGCAGAGGTCCGGACAATGCTTTTTTAAATAAATAATATTTAATCAATCAATGTTTTGTCAGGCCATTTATTTTATATTCTGATAGCCACAGTGAGGCCTGGTAAGTGATAAAATGTGTTGTAGGCTATGGCGCTGAAGCGAAGTCCTAGTAGTCTATTTGAATATTGAAAAAACTACTGACAACAAAAGTAACAACTGAAATGAATTTATCATGAGAAGTACTTACAAAGTTACTAACAAGTAGCCTTTCCATGCCACTCATACTACTGATTCTAAATAATCTTTCTGATTAAAACATGATTCATTATGAAATGCTCTTAACATGCTGATTTTTAATCCTTTTAATATCATTAATGCTAAATGTAGATACAAAACGTTATGGTTTATAATCTGCCACAAACAGTAAACTGACTGACAGCTAAAAAACATTTTTGTTTACTTAAGCGTTACCGTAAAAGTGTCCATTTATTTACCTGCTCTTGGTGTCTGCAGGTCTTTATATGCGACGCGTCTTTGGCGGGAGAAGCAGCGCTCACAAAGCGGAAAGGGTTCAAATGAAGCACGTTTGGCGCTAAATAAAGATATTAGAAGCTGTAGCGGCAAAATAATCAACATAACTTTCCCTGAGTGCGCGTGATGTGTGCAGCTCAGTTTAGACTACAGAAATAGTCTAATGTTTTAATGGTTTATTATGTCTCGTGGTCCGGATGGAACGAAGGATAAGCTGGTTGAAAACCTGTCATCCGGTTGTAACTGGACTGTTGCTTGTCAGGGGCAGGGCGTGCGTCTTTTCTGTACTTGGACTTGGAGCAGGAGAGCGAATGTTGCCATTTTCACCACCCTGGGAGCGTTTAAGAGTTTAAAAATGCCAATATTTTTATCTAAATTTCAGGTGGTTGACGCGACATATTTTCCCACACGCGCTCTCTGTCCGCTGGTGTAAGAGCATGGGGGCGTAACTTGTTACGGAGAGCAGAGGGGAACTGTAAAGGAGCGACAATGTAGAAACAGAAATGACAATGCCGCCGTGTAAATAAAATAAATAACAATGCTATTTACAGGGTTTTTCCTGGCTCAAAATGAGGTGGTGCCATCCTGATCTTGTACACACGCGTAGGCCTACCGTACCT
The DNA here is from genome assembly GCF_024868665.1 of Triplophysa rosa. Lineage (NCBI taxonomy): Eukaryota > Metazoa > Chordata > Actinopteri > Cypriniformes > Nemacheilidae > Triplophysa > Triplophysa rosa. The sequence continues at coordinate 8,384,319 of NC_079896.1, read as the reverse complement.
TTTAGTGGCTTAACCAAAGTGACTTCGAGTTTGACATATTAAAAGTTCTAATAAAATTAGATAAAAATGACAATTATTAAGTTATATAAAATATAAAACATTACTTTTATTCAACCAAACAGATTTTTTTTTTTATCAAATAAAGCTTTTTTATCATTTTCAACAAGTTTTCAGCCCACAATAGCCAACTGAATTAACCAGTCTTTCTAAATGAGCAAAGCTCATTCACATCTTGCATTCTCTGTGGTTCACTTTAAATGATTCAAAGATCTCTTATATTCGCTAGTAACTGAAAACTTTAAATGAATCGGTTCAAATGAATCATTCATGTGCGAGTCGTTCTGAACGCAATGTGCATTCATACTGGCGAACTCGCTGTGTACAGTATACGCTGATTCAACGATCCAACTGCACAGCTAAAGACATTACAATTATGTGCGTCATGTTAAATTAATAAATTTCAAGAAATTAAACGTACTTGGATGCAAAACAAACAGCCGTGAAACACAGGCTGGCTCTTGTTCTGCAACTCTTTTAGCGCCTCAGTGTGCTGATAACGAAACAGCGCCTCCACTGTGACGTAATGTTGCAACTGCAGTTACAAATGACAGTCTGATAAATGCACGCAGCATTTCTTGTGAAGACTCGCAACATAATTTTAGCGAGAGCCTGAGGCGGCACGACATTTGAAGGAGGCAACCGCCTCCAATTTCTCTATGCAGGGAAAAACCCTGTATTTAGCTTGTTTAATACGAGAACAAGGTATAGACATGTTATATAGGAAAGGTAACCTTAAATGACTTCTCTTGTGATCTGGCGCTATATAAAAAATAAAATCAACTTGACCTTCAAAGGGGGCGGGAGCAATGGTAGGGGAAACACTGCTTATATATTAAACTAAGGCAGGTTAGGACATTATTCGACAATTCTGTGTACTGCATAATTTCCAGTTAAAGGATAGTGTTACATTAATCAAGATCTTACGTTTTGTTATGAATCAAGCACTTTGCTTGGGCCTATACACTGAATATGTTTGCAGAATCGTAGTCTAGATTCGAAGTCTTAGATTTCAGGTGTAAATCAAATAAAACAAAGTGTTCTCTATGTAGGGCCTGTTTGAGCCATGTGGTTTGTCACAAGTTTGTCAAGATGCTTCACTTTGTTGACAAAGGAATTTAGATATCGGTTTTGGATCTTCAACATGAGATGCTTGCTAGAAAGAATCTGACAGTTCGATGACGGAAACATCTTTACACGTCAGAGATCCGTTACCACATTTACACATAACTGCTCTTTAAAAAAGCCACAGAGAGCCAAGAAGAGGATTTATTTTACATAATGTACAAAACCACCTGCAATGATCACAAGCGAGCTCTCCAAAGAGATCAGTCCAAGATTTGAGCAACAGGTCAACAATTTCACTTCAAAAGTTTGTATAGTTAAAATCAATGGCCCATTTCTTCAGCTAATGCTTTGTCAAACATGCCAACAATATCTAACCATTCAAAGGGATACCAAAAAACATGTCCAGCTAAGGCCTATGTTTCTTTCAACAATGGTGGTGTATGCGCTGCAAACTTTACATAAATAGAGAACAAACACCAATAGACAATGACGGACGTTGCATTGTGAGGAATGCGTGTCAGAGCCTTCCCTACTGGTCACTGGCTTTTGTAGAAAGTCAGTGGGAGGGAGCCAGGTGTTGCTGAATGAGCAAAAATAACACAAAACTCTTGCTCATGCATATACACCTTTAATGGATTCCTTTTAGCCACACACAGACAGACGAGACATATGGGCGTATGTGGGGCTGGCCATGGCAGGATACAATTTCTACAGCACTGGAAAGAAACTGAAGGCAGCTGATCAATCACAGAACCATTTGCAGGTTTAAACTTTTAGGGGCGGTTTCCCAGACAGGGATTAAGACTACACTGTAAAAATGATTCTGTGTCGTAGTAGATTTCATGAAATGAATTGAGTAAACTTTACTTAATACAATTGTGTTCTTGTTTTTTGAAACGAAATTTAAGTTAAAAATAAAAACTTAATATTATCATGTCCAACCCACTTAAACTTGTAAAAAGGATCTTTACTTAATTATTTTGTGGTGGGACTGCAAGAATTCTTTTAGTTAATTTCACTAACTGAGCAGTGAATGTAGAGTTCCCAGCATGCTTTGCATGCGAGAGCATTAGGAGAGTCATTTTTGTGAAAAAGTGCTATTTTGTGTGCTTTACAATCAAATGAAAGATTTGATAGTGTTTATTGTTCAGTTGTCTAAGATTTAGAAGAGATTCTGTTTGTATTTTTGAGCTTCGTGATTACCATCGTTCAGAAGAGTGGTGCTTGTGCTCAGGTTTTGGGAGAGCTCATGATGTGTGTTTTTTTCACTCAGTGAACAGTAATGGTGCTCATGCTAGTACTGAGACAACTCTCAGCTTACTTGTACTTCATATATGTTGTAAACTCCAATGCTCAAATGAGTATTTCTTCTTGATTTTTTTAAGTTCATCATGTGACATGTGCTTAAATAATTTATTATTTTATTTATAATTTTACTTGATTTCTCCATGGAATATTGCGTTAAAAATAATCTTTAAAGTACTTAAAAATATTTTGTGTAATATTGTTAACATAATTTATACAGTGTAGTCCTAGAATAAAATAAATGTTAGAGCTGTCCAAACTAAAAACAACTTGCACTGACATATCTTAAAATACATCAGTGCCATTGTGTTGTCTCAAAATGCACACAAGTTATGTTTTTACTAAGGCATGTTTGTACAAAACTACTTAAATGTCATAATTTAACTTGGGCCTAGTCCTGCTTTAAAATAATCCCTGTCTGGGAAACTGACCCTTAATGCTCAACTGAAGATCATAACAAGGCACTAAATGAGGTCCAGGGCTTGAAAGCAAGAACATTATGTGCTCTTGCAGGATCTCGCCGTCAAACATTTCCCTTCTCTCTGGCATCTGTTGAGCAGATAAGACAAGGTCTTGAAGAAGATCCCCAAATGAAAACATTTTCAACCTTTCTGCGCTGACCTCTGCTCTCAAATCCTGTTACTTTAACTGCTATAAACAGTTATGTGCAAAAACATCCAAACACTGAACCTTTGTCATAAGTTTAACGTGACATTGTTCAAAAAAAAAAAAAGAGTAGTGACTAATGACATCAATCTTTTTTACACAGCTAGTAAAACTTTCTCTGAGGCTTATGCTGTACTTGTGGTACAGTCAGCTCAGCTGCGGTTTAGCCTTGCGCTGCGCTCTCCCAAACCGCCGTAAACTAGTGCTCATGCATGAGGTGCTGCAGACGGGTGAGGTGCGCGCGAACGTTGAAACCCATCCGTCTAGTGCATGTTTACATAGAAAAACGGTGGGAGAGTAGCACTGCAGGATGGAAAATCACGTTGTCTATGAATGGCCGGGCCGGTCACTGTAGCTCACAAATTTAGAGAGCATGTGCGACTAAAACGGTCGCAATTTCAAGCCCAGCACTCCATCATGCCAAGTGCGTAAGGAAATTGTGTTCTCGCGAGACACATCAGATCTTGCGAGATCTCGTGTCACACCCCTACTCGTTTATTTTCCTTACTTGTCCCTACAGTGTTTATTTGGAAGTGTACCACAGCTGTAATAAATACCCAGTATGTGAAAGTGAAAGATCAAATGTTTACTTTTTACACTGCTGCGGAACAAAACAAGAGACCTTTCCAAATTATCGTTTAATCAGCACTTCTAAATGTATTGTGGCCATTCCAGTCCAGTGTCTGTTGAATTTCAACAAAATCAAACCTCAGAAGTGACAAAGTCATCCAACAGCAATGTGAAAGACTGACAACATGACAAGACACATGAAAACTGAGTAATCGAGGTTGTCACATAAAAAAAAAAAATTGTCACTATTGTTATAGTAAACTAACCAATAATGTACAAATATTACTGTTGTATTGCTTAAAAGTGAATATGAACTTGCATTCTCTGTAACATTTGAGGTCTGTAAAAATGCAGAAGCATATTTTCTGTTCTTTTGACCTGTTAACTCCAGTTTTCATTTTCTGCATCTAAACGCAAATCAAAACAATATTCATAATTGAAATTTTGTTAGTATTTTACAGAATTAAACAAAAATGATAATTTTACCTAAACACATACCTATAAATAGTAAATTCAGAAAAACTGTCTCTTAATTTTACATTGAAAAAAATATTGTGATTTGTTATTGATAAAACTTTGCTTTTACAACAGAGAATAACCAAATCATTAAGAGACACTTATGTGTTTGTTGTGCTAACCTCCTAAAAGCATACACATACAAGGCTAGCCACAGCTAGAGTTTTACTGATACACTAAGAGATGATATCAGTGATAGCTGGACACTTATTTTGTGCTGTTTTGTGAAAATGAAACTAAAACATCTCTGCTAGACTTAAAAGGGGCCAGAAAAACACTTAATGGCTGTTCACAGAGTCCATTCAGTCAATAACGGAGTTATCACAGTAAATGAAATAGTGGTGCATTATTTCCAGGGAAGAGTGAGAACACTTAACTCACACATACTTCCAAAGAGCACCTACCCATCTGTTCAAGCCTCTGTGTGGTCTCTTTGTAACTATTAAGCCCATTTAGGACTTCCAAAAAAGGAGGTGCGAAATAGGTCTATTAACTAGTCGTTTGGACCATAAGTGTTCTTCAATGACAACAAAACAAGAATTAACATTAACATACAAAACTTAACACATCTAAAACATTTGATTTGCAAGGTTTGCAGATAGTTTGTTTAATCAACATGGTTCTAATGATAAGACCATTAAATACTACTCAAATAATACCCAAAAACACACTACAACAAGGAATTTAATAAAAGCGTTTATTTTTTTAAATAAAAGTGTTTTAATGGAAACCATCAAAATCTCTGTGATGGTTTCTATAGTTTTTTTTTCAGCAGGGTAGTCATACTTCTGTTGTTATTTTCATTAGGGATGTGCACAAATGTTCGAATATTCGATCAGCAATAATTATTTGAAAATTTAAAATGTTTATTAGAATATTCTATTTTTCATGAGAATAAAAAACTGCGTCACCACAGGGTTAAGTTACTGCTACAGAAGACATTAATAGAGTTGTATTGTCTTACTTAATCTGTAATGAGTTTATAATATATAGAAAATATAAAAATAATTTGTAGGCCTATGTGTTCCTAAATCTTTGCTCACTCAGATCGCAAGCTAGTTTAAATATTTTAAGTTTACACACCGGTGGCCTGCCCGGATCGCGTGTTATGCTCGGCTCACATCACCATATTAAAATGTTTTAAAAACTGGTGAGCCACAGAATTTGTTCATTTCTTACATTAGGTATAAAATTCGTAAGGAATAATTGACGACGGGCCATTCAATTATTGGAAAGTTAATGCACACCCCGAGGTAGTAATTACACCTCGGGTGTGCATTAACTTTCCAATAATTGAACGGACCGGAGTCAATTATTCCGCTTATACCACGGTAACCACACCACAAGACATTGTTCAAATGTTTAATTTTAATGTTTGTCATGTTATCGTCTTTAAAATGCTGTTGATGGTAGGACTACTTTCTTGCACATCTCATTTCCGTTAGAGTGAACTGACTCGAAAGCTTGAGCCACGTGGTGTGTGTGAGTGAGAGAGTGAGAGATCGCGCACACACCTGCGTGTTTGTTTCGCTAGCCTAGTCTGACGTGATTGGTCAGATGGTAGTCTGCTGTGATTGGTCTACCACGAATGAGGCTCACGAGCTACAGTGTTTGGGGGAGAAGAGTGAAGTTTTCGCATGCAGTCCTAGCAAAACGTAGGCGGGGACTATATGTATTGACATAAATCCACGGTGGTTCGCGAATCGGACTAGGGACGACTCGTTTGCGTGATTCAGAGTCGACTTTTTTCCAAGCCAATAACTTTGTTATTCACCTTCGGATTTACAACTTGGCAGACTGCTTACTTTCAAACACGCCAACATTACACAGTGTCATGAATCACAAGGGGAAGAACCCAATTGCAGGCAGCGGGGATGAAGGGGTTAACAAGAGACTTTATTTAAATGATAAAACACAAAACAAGAACCCACAAGGGGGTAAAGCAATAAACACAGGTAAACAGAAACAAAGACTGACTAAACACTAGACTAACCAAACACTAGACAAAAACTAAACTGAACACTTACTAGACAGAACGGAGGAATCCACAAAAGGACACTGGCATGGGAAGGCACACGAAAGGAACAGTATACACACAGCATGGATTACAGCAAGACTAGACACAGCTCACACGGCAAACACACCACACACAATGACCGAACACAGGACAATGAAACATGAGGGCATTTTAAAGGGAAGACAAACAAAGGGTAATCAATGAGGGCAGGTGGGAAAGATTAGACACGGCAGGGAAGCAATACATGAAACGAGAGGGGCGGGGCCAATGACAAGACACGATAAAGCACATGAGATGTAAAAAACATAAAAACAACTCATGGCTTTCTCACATAAAACAAGGGATCCTGCCGTGATTGTGCTACAAGATCAAGAAAGACATGACAAGATGGGGCACAATCACGACAACACAGTGCATGAAATGTGATTTTCATGATCTCATGTTATGTACTCTTTAATGCATTTTGTTTTTCTATTTAGTTATTTTATTTATTCGATTTCAGAATATGATTTTCTTGTTTTTGAAATGCTTTGCTTATTGAAACGAAACTGCACACGTTTCCATTAACAGTAAAGTTTCACATTATAAACGTCAAATTAAGAGCAGTGTGCTATGTGCGGTGATGTCCTATAGGCTACACTATTACCTTTGTAGAGTTTAAACTTGGCGAAGTGAAATGGAACTGTAATGCGGTCAGCAGACCTGGAGCACCTTCATAGGTGTACATTTAACTGAAAGTTAATGCATACCCATAGAACGTTTGTCAACCAATCAGATTGAAGCATTCAACAGCCCCGTGGTATAACAACGTAATATTAAATTATTAACAATAATTTATTACCATAACTTGTTTGGAGCGGTTGTTCTTTGTAAATTCATATTCGTTTGTTAAAAATATATTATGTAGGCCTGATGCTAATTTCAACAACTTGAAACATATGTATACAAAATGTATATTTCACTGCAACTAATGTTAAAGGTGTCCTGAACTGGCCGTTTTTATTATTTTATACTGTTGTCTGAGGTCAACTTATGACGTTCGCGTGGTTTTTACATTCGAAAACATCAAAATCAATAAGTAATAGGCTATTTTCTACCAGGGTTTTGAGGCAGTCTCAACAAACGCTCTGTTTTAATGGCCATGCTGCATTGAAGACTTGGACGTAAATGCACACTGCTATGATTTGATAGCAGTTTGCGTATTAACTTAGTTGGAGCCTTCTGTGAATTTGGTTAGACACGTAACATTAGGTTACACATTATCAGGACATATCAAGCGATCTCTAACAAAGCAATAGTGACGCATAGTACAAATATGTTTTACTCACATAAGATTGCTGCGCCATTCCTGTCGGATCCAATATTGACTGCACAGCACTGCTTTTTAATTTTAGTCTCTCCGCAAATCCAGCGCCTTGTTCACAAAGGAATCCATGGTGAAATGAAGAAAACAAATGCTCAATGTTTCAACCACGTGAACAGGAACGTACTTAAAAATAAACTTCAACCATGCATTCCTAATATCAGAATCCGAAGGAAGCGACTGTGTTCTTCCACAACCAGGCGCTGCACAATGTTGCATGTTTGTTGCTTGTTCTCTCTAAATAAAAATAACAGTGAAAGAAGTCCGTACTTTTGCACATATGACACGGGGCTAGCCGCTATCGAGAGCCCTTCGCTAAAGTGACAGGGTTGCCAGATCTTCACAGAAAAAATAAGCAAATAAAGACAAGACAAAAACAAAACAAACCTTAAAATACGGCTGCTCGATTATGACAAAAAACAATCACGATTATTTTGGCCAATATTGAGATCCCGATTATTTAACACGATTACTCATTAACTTTTAAAACAACATAGAAAATAAATAACTAATTTTATAATAATTATAATAATTTTAATCTGTGAATTCAACTGAAAAATAAATGTAAAGAAATAGCACAGCTGAACCACTGTAAAGGAAAGGGGTGCGCTGTGGATTTATACCACAAGAAAAGAGAGGATCCTTGCAAAATGGAATGTGGCACAATAATTGCTTTACCTCGATTATTTTGTTTTTGTAATTGTTGAAGCCAAAATTGACGATTACAATTAATTTTCGATTAATTGCACAGCCCTACCTTAAAATGCTAATTGTTTATACATTTAATAAGAGCAAAAATTCTTAAAATCTGCAACAGACCATTTATTAAGACCTAGTGTCATAAACACAACACGGCACATATCAGCAGCTTAGTTTAAACTGGCGGGCAAAGCGAATCTTTAGCCGAAAAATATGTCGCTATGGTTACCAGTTTGTCAATAATCACAAATGCAGGAGTGTGTACTATGTGTGGCTAAAGTCATTCGCGAACCAGTGGGCGGGGATAGAGAAGTAGTCGTTGATATTTTTCTGTGGAGGCGGTGTTCAACCTGTCATAAATAGGTGCATTCCAGGTCCTGGCGTTCGCTGAGCCTGGTGTCAATAACAGTTGTAATTTCAGAAACAAGGGCGTTTTCAGTTCTGACACTTACAGTATGTTTGCTTGAATACGATTCCCTCTTATACAACAAAAGCTCGGGTTAAAATTGAGGTCTTAATTCATCGCCCCTTTAGTGAATTAGGCCTTAGCATAAGAATGATACCTTTTTCCATACCTAAAAGCCTGTATTTTCCTCCTAAGAAGTTAAATTAGTCGTCACCTTCAAATTACCGGACTGTTAACCGGCTGAGGAACTTTAGCCAGAGTAAAATAGGTCTAGGTTTATATGCTTGTTTTTCTTATCAAGAACATGTAAAACAAAATAAACAAGATAACCATTTAACACAGACTGTTAATATACATTGCGCTTTGTTTGTTTTGTTTTGTATGTTCTGTTTTGATTCCGCTCCGCGTAGGTTTAAATGCAGTTTTTATGTCTTTTCTGTTTTTTCTTTTTTTTTCAACGTTGCTAACCTTTCAACATTAAGAAAGCCTACATACAGCATGTAATATTAGTGCGTTATGAATATTTAAAGATAATTATAAGCTTGACGTGAAATTGTGACTAAATAAAAACGTCTTTATTAACTTAATTTAAATAAACGAATATTCGTTTTTTAAGAGCTCAAATATTAGAATATGAAATTATTGAAAAAATGTCATCATTAATTATGATAAAAGTAACACAAAAGTAACGCAAAAGTAGTGTAATTAAGGATGCAGAGATTACAGAATTTTACTATTAACCGCGCTTAAAAACGTCACAGTTAATTCATCGTAAAGGCTAAGTTACACCGTGTGTTTATGTTGCACAGAACGGAACTGTTGCAACTTGCACAAAATGAAATCAAAGTTACGGATTGACTGTATTTGACTATATGAAATTTCTGTGAGTTAGGCTAATAGTTTTATGGTATTAGAGCCTTATTTATTAAGGTTACATAGGTAGAAACAAACTAATAACTAGACAATATTATTATTTATTTATTACTTTTTTGTGGCAGGGCAAGTAATATTTTTGGCAGGGCCTGTAATACTGTAATGTAGAAATTAATGAATACATAACCATGTAACCGTGATTTATTCCTCAGACTATAATCGTACCAACAAAATCTATAATCGTTGCATCAATGAGTGTAATGCATTACAATTCAGAAACAGTAATATAACTAATTACTTTTAAATGACAGTAACTAGACATATTTAATTTATTAAGTTTTGGAAGTAACTTGCCCAACACGGTTTATTTGTGACACTTACAATATACATCCTTATTACAAGGTCTGCACATCCTTATTTTTGTGATCAGTATTGACAACTAGAGAAACACAAATATACTGGACAATATTTGGCCACTGAAATGGCCGATAATCGTGCCTGCTTAGCCAATTATCCTCAACACTTGTTTGTATTATATATAGCAAGGAGCTGAATGATCAAATACTCTTCAGCTACCGGTACCATACAAAAAAACATATAAGACACTGTTATAAACAATTATTAATAAAATCCTTTATTGTCCCGTGACATTATGGTACACTGAGTCATTTAAGCACATGCAGTGAATAAAGTGAGCTTATATGGTGGCATTTACAAAGTCATCTTTACATCATGTGAAGTGTTAAAAAAGTTATTTGCATTGGGTCTCAGTATTTTACACAAAAAACTGACTGACTTTATTACAGTGTTGGCTGAAGATCTCAAAACACTGCTTCAAAAAACTGTATCACTCCAAGTCATAATTCATATGTAATATGTATCTCTATAGACTCTACTACAGATTAGTGCAAACACAACAAATCTAGTGACGTCCAATACTAATGTATTTAACTGTGCCTATGTAAGTTGAATGAAAACATTGCATGAACTTGCAGTATGCCGTGACCTCCTCCTAACTCTTAGTTGACATGTCACTGACAGACCGGGCCTCAGAAACAAAACTCGCATTAACGATTCACTTTCAATCTTTAGACATATCCCCACAGATAGCAACATAAAAACAAGATATTCTTATGTCTATAACACGTGTGAGTTGTTTATGTAGTACACGTTCAATACCAAACCCGCATTTAGCAGCTAAAAAAACCAACTGACGTCAGCTAGTCACTACTGGACAGTGAACATATTTATTAAATGTCTTATTATAATTTATTATAAAAACGGAAACCTGTCCTGGGTGAGAAGCATAGACCCCTTGTTTTGTTTTGTTTTGTTACTGAGAGTGACAGTAACTTCAGACAGGTTTGATGTACTAGCTGGTGTAATATGACTAAGCTTGTTAGCTTTAAAACCCAAAGTAAGCCAATGTCTCTAAACCCTGTCATATAGCCGCTGTTACAAAATAAATATATTTACTCACTACTTACTGCTCGTATACCCTACACAGACTACTGAATCCAATATTGTGTATAATGCATGGCCAAATATTTATTTTGTCTTCTGACACGCAAAGGCTCGATGCTAGCAGTGATTAGCTTGCAGTGAAGACGCGGTTCATATCCAAGCCGTAAACACTGACGCAAAACAGTCGTTTCTCACACATAACACGCCTGGTTTCTTACCTTGTTTGTTCGCCTGTGCCATGTGAATAAATGCAATAAATAAAAGTCGCAGAATTCCGACACATGGTGATTTTGTTCGGGCTGGATGTGGGGAACTCTGTCTTGTGTCCTTGCTCGCCATCCTGCTACTGCTGTTTCACTCTCTGTATGAACGCGCGCGTCTTGTGCGCGTTCATATAAACAGCACCAACGAGCGGATGTGTCAAGAGTGACACACGGCGGATGTGAAAGGAACAACTGCTTCTGTTTTAACCAAGTGGATCTCAACCTTTTTGACTTCAAAGCCTTCCCATTGTCCTTGTTCACATGCAAAATCCTCCTGTCCCTCGCTGACAATTTCTGCCAAATAAAATATTCTGGAAGTAAATCATAATATTTTTCATATTCTAGAAGGACGTATATATTTTTAATGTTTTTAAATCAACCAAACATACATTTTCAGATTTAGCCTGTTTTAAGGTTAATTTCTCAATTGTTTTGCCTTATTGTAAATACATTTTAGTCTTTTAATTTTGAGGCCCCCCCTGAGAAGTTTGTTGAGGCCTCCAGTGGCCCCGGTTTCCTGGTTAAGGAACTCTGTTTTTGTGTTTTTACAACTTTTGTCTAAATTATACCACTGTTCACATTTCCAAGGCACATGATATGTGAGTTTTACATTCACTGAGAACATACAAATCAGTATTAAGATGTATTAAAGTAAGTATTTAAGATATCCGGTTAGGTATTATATAGTGCATTCAGTTATAACATGAAGGTGAACTGTATGCAACCCATCATTTTTGGTATCATGATGAGATGATAAGTCAAAGAAACTTTGTCTTTCTCAGTTCATTGTGGGTTCTATTCACAAATATTTTCAACTATACTTTATTATAAGAAATTTGGTCTGAGTGTTGTTTTTGATAAACAAGATTTACATTAAACTTTTTCCATGACTTTCATAATTTTTTACTTATGTTTTCACATTATTTTTTTAGTGCTGTGTGCTTGTTCATGCCTCAGCTATTTCTTTTTAGTACATTATTTATTGATATTTAGAGTTGTCATGTTCTACATGCTTATGTAATATCTACCATGTGGCCTTTCATGTGGTATTTTAAGATTTTTTTAATGTATTAAATTGAAATGCCCAAATCTCTTTGGGTACACCAACTAAAAAATAATTGAACACAATCGTGAATAGTCTTTCTATCTTTGTATCATGAATACAGCCAAACCCCCATCCAGATCATCATGCAAAACAGCCTCATGTACAGCACATGCAAACAAGCACACACAAGCAGGTGCACCTAATCATTCTCTTTTTTAGACAGCATTAATAGATGTGCATTAAATTGATGGTAATGGGATTAAGCAAATTCTTGTAAACAAATAAGAATTTAATAGCAGCTTTAAATAGCTTTTGTGTAGTTGTTAAATAGTCGTGTACAGCATGGTATCAGGTTATTTAGCCTGTTTGAAATCTGAAACTTGTGAGGAGTCGTATTAATGTTTTATGAATGGACAGCCATTGGTTAACCAATTGTTTTATTACATTCTCTCTTAAAGCAAAAGACTGGTTTGGTTGGGAGTAGCAATATTTTTTATAAGTATTATAAATATGTACATTGATTCATGCTGTCATTTTTATTATGCCAGATCTGGTTATAAAACCAATATAAGGTTTGCTTCCTGTATAAAATGTAAAACTGCTACATGCAAATATTGTCATCCCAGTTCCTCATCTGCAGTGAACCACACACACACACACACACACACACACACACACACACACACACACACACACACACACACACACACACACACACACACACACACACACACACACGTGCGCTTTGGTTGACTATCATTTTTAGATTTGTAAAAAATATTGTTCTGTACAATTTATTAGCTTTTTTGCCCCTGGGGACCTCAATTTTGATCCCCACGGTGAAACGAGTCCCCATGAGTTGGTGTGCATTCAGGTGTAGGTCCCCACTAACATATAAAAACCTTTAAGCAGAACAAGATGACTGATAAAAAAATAAGACATTTAAAAAGACATTTGGAATTTATCTATCAAATATTACATTTGCACCAACACACATAAGCAGACTAGTATCATTGCATCAAATTATCTTATATAATCTTTATAATCTTTATAACCATTATTTTAATTTGTATTGAACATGGTATCAAATAGACAAGAATACAAAACTTCTGCCTCCCATACATATGACTCATGTTGTCTCAATAAAACATGGCCAAATGAAGGTTGAAAAAAACACTATTAATTTATTAAACCACAAAAAAATCTATAAGTCTCTCAGCAAAAAGTAAAAAAAGTCTTTGCAATTAATTAAATACTTTGATGATTGTATTTAATGATTGTTTAATGGTTGTTTTGAAACAACTAATCGATGAAGAAAAAATATATATTTGAGCAATTTATAAGATTTGCCAAAACATTTTTTATTTCATATTCATTGAAATACTTTCAAACACAAAATACAAAATACAGTATGTTTTTGAAGATTGGCCATGCATATACAAGAACAACTTTCATGGAGTGCTGTTATGAGGTATAAATCATTAAATGTTCATTTTATTGATCAATTTACATTTAGCATTTAAAAAAATGTCAATTCTGTGACAGAGCTACACATCTAATAAAATTAATATTTTTAAAATGAAAAACAGTTTACAACTGCAAATAAATTAAACAAATAATAAAACGATGACGCTAGTGTTTGGATAAATGTATGCAATAATGCCATGCAATAATAATTAAGTGCAATATTAATGATATCTTCCAGATACTATCTATTTTTATACAACTTTTTCTGTAAATTATATTTCATTCTGCTGTATACCTTGTACTACAATAGTCTATTCTTATTTTTTTACTTGTACATATTTACATACACACATAGCTTTACTCTCTATATCTTTATCTTATGTTTATTGTATTGTATTTCTTAATTTTTTATACCCATAGGCCCTTATTTAAATCATCTGTGTACTGTATTCTATTGTGTTATGGTCTCTGTGTACTGTTGTCGCTGTTTCTGTGTACTGGATGCTCCTGTCACCAAAACAAATTCCTTGTATGTGCAAACATACTTGGCAATAAAGCTCTTTCTGATTCTGATTATGGATGCTAACCACCGTTTATCCTCCCAGCCGATTGGTGGCGCTGAACAATGAGGCAGAGTCACAGTCCACCACAATCCCCCCCAGACAAAGATGTCTGATTCGTTTCCTTTGTTGTGACAGTGAGAAACACAAATCGCGCCGTTACCATTTCATATCCACGCTTTAAGACACAAAACCAAGAAACTCTTTTCTATCAGTGTTGACCAGCCGCAAGAATGAGTGGCGGAGTGTATGGAGGAGGTAAGCGCGATTTTGGAGGGAGAATCAAATGAATGAACGCGCCACGTTTATGACCGCTCGCTAGCAATCAGACTAGCATCACATGATCATTTCTATTTTATATATTTATTTGTTGTTGCAGGTTATATGTGTTTTAGGTTATGTTTCATAACATTGCATTGCAGATCATAGCTAAGTTTATGGTTCATTTAAAAAATACAGTAAGGCGAAACGTTACGTATGTAGCGTTCTTACATTTGTCTACAGTACTGTCATCTCATATAATTAAAATCAAGTTGTGTTTTGTTCTTTTGTGTATCCTCATATGTTTCTTATTGGCTTTTTTATAAACAGATGAAGTTGGGGCTCTTGTCTTTGACATGGGCTCGTATTCAGTAAGAGCTGGATATGCTGGCGAGGATTGCCCCAAGGTGTGTACAGTAAGACAAACCCACAACTGAAGTTGATAGATATAGATTCTGATGGTGTTGTGTGTTTTCTAGGCTGATTTTCCCACTGTGATCGGCGTGACACTGGACCGGGAGGATGGCAGTGGACCGATGGAGACTGATGGAGAGAAAAAGCAGAGTGGCACCACCTACTACATTGACACCAACCAGCTTAGGGTCCCCCGAGAACAGATGGAAGTCATGTCACCTCTCAAAAATGGAATGAGTATGTTGCATTACAATAGGCTTATGTAAACCAGGCAAACAGTAAATGCATTGTATTTTAATCTGTTTACTTTTTCTCTTGTCTAAAGTTGAGGACTGGGACAGTTTTCAAGCCATTTTAGATCACACCTACAAAATGCATTTCAAATCAGAGCCTAGTCTGCATCCAGTCCTAATGTCAGAAGCCTCGGTATTTCGATTTAATTGATTTGACAGAGAATAAATCTATAACGTTAAATAAACCATATGTGAAATCACATAAGAATTTCCGAAGACGTGAAATTTTGTTTTCTCCATCTTGCAGTGGAACACACGAGCGAAGCGAGAGAAGCTGACTGAGCTGATGTTTGAGCATTACAACATTCCTGCTTTCTTCTTGTGTAAATCAGCTGTCCTGTCTGCGTATCCTTTTTTGCAGTTTTCTGGCTGGAGAAGATTTAAACCTCTGCTAAGGGAAATGTAATGTGTTTAGTATGACTTGATGGGTGGTTGATGTTTTTGCTCAGGAGAAGAATTATACTAAACCTGGGTTTAAAAAAGAAATCAATAAACTTTGTAACAAATAATGTTTTTAAGAGAAAGGGTTTTGGGAAAGGACATGAAGCGTTGAATCTTTGACTCAGCGTTTTAGGTTTGCCAATGGACGATCAACGGGTTTAGTGTTGGACAGTGGAGCGACACACACAACTGCTATTCCAGTGCATGATGGTTACGTCTTACAGCAAGGTAATCAAAAGAAAATCTTATATATATACTGTAATTATTGCCTGACATTGTGTTTATGTTTTTGTAACGTATGTTTCTTTATGATCCTTTTTCTTTAGGCATCGTAAAGTCTCCTCTTGCCGGTGACTTTATGAGTATGCAATGTAGAGAGCTGTTTCAAGAATTAGGTGTAGAAATAGTGCCTCCGTATGTGATTGCGTCAAAGGTAAGGTATATTCTATACAGTTCATCTGTGTTAGAGTCCCTTAATAAATAATTACTGACTTGATTGTTTTTTCCTGAAAGGATTCAGTTCGTGAAGGAGCTCCAGCCATTTGGAAGAAAAAAGAGAAGCTACCTCAAGTTACTCGTTCGTGGCATAACTATATGTGTAATGTAAGCAAAGAGAATTCTCAATAACTAAGTTAGAGCCTGTTCACGCCAAGAAAATAATTATAAAAATGTTACAAATTTTAAATTGAAGAGAATAGCAGTCTACACCATAACTATAACAATAAATGAAACAGAGGAATGATATCATTAAGATTGCTTTCTAAGCATTTTTTCCCAGCTGATAAAACATTGACAGCCAATCAAAATCCATTTGATTTCGAATGGGCTGTGTGTTTTAAATGCTCAGAATAAACATAACGCCATTATCCATTGATGTAGATGTGAACGAGCCTTTATTCCTACAGAGGTAGTCATGCGTAATAAATGTTGCTGCTTATTTTTTTCAGACTGTCATACAGGATTTTCAGGCTTCTGTGCTGCAAGTATCAGACTCGCCTTATGATGAACAGTAGGTCCAATCATTTTTTTTTACATTTATTGTATTACACATCAAAAGCAATATATATGAATAGGTGCGTTTACATACAATAAAACACAACTGTAAAGGAATATCAGCTGCCTGACAAGAAAACCACATTTACATGATGTACATGGTGTTTTCACACAATTTGTAGAGTAAAATAAACATGACAATCTGTTCTTTACAGAGTAGCGGCCCAGATGCCCACCGTTCACTATGAGCTGCCCAATGGATACAACTGTGATTTTGGAGCGGAAAGACTTAAGATCCCAGAGGGTCTTTTTGATCCTTCTAATGCTAAGGCAAGAAGCACTCCTTGCACTGTAAGAGTTACACTGAGGTGGCTTCTGTTTGTATTCAATCTTATTTTTTACTATGTTCTCACAGGGTCTGTCAGGGAACACCATGCTGGGAGTCGGTCATGTTGTTACCACCAGTGTTGGCATGTGTGACATAGACATTCGACCAGTAAGCGCATCACATTATTTTACATTGGTTTATGTATGTGCATTTGCATTTCTTTTGTTGTTTTTGCCAACATGAGAGAAAATGCTGTGTTTTTACAGGGTTTGTATGGCAGTGTGGTAGTTACAGGAGGTAACACTCTTATCCAAGGTTTTACAGACAGACTTAACAGAGAACTCTCCCAGAAGACACCACCAGTGAGTGCCAAGTGAATATTTTGTACATGATGTACATATAATACAACAGACTTGTAAGAGACATCTAACATTTGTTTTTCTACCTGTGCAGAGTATGCGTTTGAAATTGATAGCCAATAACACAACTGTGGAGCGTCGGTTTAGTGCTTGGATAGGAGGCTCCATCCTTGCATCACTGGTGAGCATTGTTTACCATTCATTTCAGTTTATGAAAATCTTATGATGTCATGGACTATAATGTGTAAACTGTTTTGTTAACAAAATGTGCTTTATATTTGTCACTTCTAGGGAACTTTCCAGCAAATGTGGATTTCTAAACAGGAGTATGAGGAGGGTGGGAAACAGTGTGTCGACAGAAAGTGCCCTTAACAAGTTCCTTCAATGCCTGCTTGGCTTCAGAACCTCAAGAAATGGAAGAAATATAAAAAAACAAACACCTAGTAGTGAAGCCTTCGTAGTGGACTCAGAACAAGGACACTTTTTTTTGTGCAAACAAACCATATTTTAAACAGCACCATATGGTTGCACTCTTTTGTATTTCTTCCAGAATATTTTCATATCCAATTTGGCAACACTTTTCTGACCACCTGGGTAATTTTAAAAACAGTGACAACTGTAATAGCAACTTCTGGGTACATGCAAATACCAAGGATCCCTCAAACTGTATCAGTGCGTAAGAACAGTTAGTATAGTTTTATTTTACACCACTGTTACTTCCTATAAAACAATCACAAGAAATCAAATGTTTGTTATGCTTTTAACAATTGATCGGCTCTTTTGGGAATAAAATTGTTTTTTGTTAAACTGGTGTAATTTGCGTTCTGTTATCCTGTTATCCAAATTATCCTTTGATCTAATCTTTAATACATTTAAATAGTCTGTTTATTCTGCATGGAAAACAAAATTTGGCAGCACCTAATAGGTATCAAAGTTGTTTAAGTGGCATAAGATAAAAATACACAACACATGTCTTGATTACAAGTTTTAATTTATTATTTGACTGACAAATTTTTAAATCTCTTACACTTCTGGAGAAATGAAAACAATATTGTGTTGACAGTTAAGTGCAAAAAAATGTCCTTGTCTTTCTACCGGTCTTGGTCTCATGCAACTGCAGTCTTCTTTGGGAATATTTCGGCAAGCTCTTCTTGCTGTCTCTTTTCTCTTCTTTCTTTCCTCACTTTGCTTTTCAGGTGTTTTTCAAGGCTCAATCTAAAATTGAGAACGAGTTAAAGTTAGTATAAAGAAACAATTTACTGAATGCATAACAAATTCAATAGGCAAAAGAATTTTCACAGGAAAATGTGAACTATTATGATGAATCATCAAAACAAACAAAACAACCAGTCTCAATCAATCAGACATTACAATGAAGAAGTTTTCTATTGTTCTAGAGGGCGGTGCAGCACCACCCGATCTTTTTTAATTGATGTTTATTTACCACGAGGCGATGTTTGTGAAACTATCCGACATACTGTAGCTCAACTCATACTTAGATGCTCAAAGTACTGCAACTTTCTAAAACTCCTATATTCAGCCTTTTCATACTGAGATTTTACCTTCCCACACTGTTTTCACAACACTACAGCACTCAAATCTGATAGCATGTAATTTTTCAACAATCTTACCTTGTATAAGGAGCAACATGCAATGGTTCATAGAAACGTTTTCTTTTGTATCTCGTATTCAGGTGCCAAGGGATGGGGTGTTCCCTGAATTTGTACCTGGTTAAGAAATACGCTCAATTACAATTATATCATCAAGAACACTCTGTATATTGCATGGCACTGATTTATTTCATTGGCTTACCAGATTGTTTTGCCAAAAACATTTTTTCGCCAAGCGCCTGGTCTGGCTTTCTCTTGTCCTGTCTGCAGTAAACGCAAAGAATCGGCTCGCTCTTGTACCACGGTGTCAAGGCGCTTCATTGACCTTTCAACCTATTAAAGGAATTCAGAATTAGACGCATGTTGATCTGATTGTGACGGAATGCATCAAAACATGTTTGAAGAAACAGGCTTTACAGACTATAGTATAACCACACTTCAAGCTGGGCACTACGAATTTTAATATAGTTCCAACTGATTCTTTTGTATTCTCTAAAATGTCTTCCAAGGGAATGTGCATACTGATAACACCACGTAATGCACTGTAAGTCACTTAAAAGCGTCTGCCAAATGCAGATATAGGGCATTTTCCAAATGGCTTTTATGCTTCAACAAGAAATATTAAAAATATTGTTTATTTTCAACAAACGATCGCTGTCGTTGTCAAGGTAACATTTTGTCATTCCCTTTGTGAAGGGAGTTCCAAACAAGTACACGAGAGACAGTAATGCCCTACACCCTTCGAAGGGAGTAATGCATAGGGACGCTCACTTCCGTTTGGAAAATACCCATAGAACATTTCATCGGATGTGCGCCTGACCCGGTTTAACTTCCGGTTTGTGTTTAGTTGGGGGAAACAAAAGTGCGCATGCGCAGAAACGTTTGTTTATGTTGTTAAGATGACACCATCTATTTAAATGTCTGACCTTTTTGATACGCTCTGGACTAGGCATCTGAAGACATTGTCGTTTCGCTTCTTGTTCTATAGTGAGTAACATGTTCTTTTCTTTTAAGAGAACATACCTGAGAAATACAAACAGAGCACAAGGATTACATAATAGTTATAACCTTTAGGCTATAAAATGACCATAAAACACAATTACCATAGTTTGTGTAAATCTTCATTACTTTTCGTTCTAAGCTGTTTGGCAGTCCATGGAGCACCTATAGTCAAAACAATGTGACAACACAAGGGATTATCAGTTGATGAATGTCCAAAAAGACGTAAGAAAAAACTAACATAGTGTGAACAACACTCATTGAAAACAACAAATAAAGTTTTAGTTCTGTTGATACCTGATTTTACTGTTGGTTCACCCCAGTTCTCTGGGAGGTCAAAAAACTCATCCAGTCCGTTTCGGACACAGGATGTGTGGAGCGCTCGACTATACACGGGAGCTCTGAAACATATTAAATCATACATTTGTCTAATATACAGGAAATGTTACTCATATTTAAAAAGATACAGTTTATAATTTATGAAATAAGTAGCATATTCTGTCTTGTTAAGAAACAGTATTATGATGCGTTGACATTTAGGCTTAACATAAACGTTAGCACAAAACATTACCTTTGTTGGCATGACTGAAATTTGTAAATTGTCTGAGCTGCATACTGAGGCTGTGTATATGAAGACACCGTAACAACACGTTGAAATTGTCTGCAGAAAGCAGCTGACAGGCGGCACGTTACGGCCGCGGCCATCTTGACAAACAATGTCAAGAGCAACGGAAGCGTGCAGCGCCATCTGTCGGGGAGACGAACCATCGTGCATTTCACAGTTAAAAGTTCACTTCAGGTTTATTTTTACACATTATACTTTTTGACAAGAACATATTATTGTGGAAACTTCCAAATAACATTTACAGCGCAAACAGGGAAATGCTAAATATTTTTGTATAATCAGAGTTAAACAACAGTGGTGTGTACATTAAAGGCACTAAAGGTTTTTCATGTTAGCATATTTTCTTGTTTTTGTCATCTCATTTTCTATTATATCTTTCAAAAATATTTATATTTCAAGTATTCTGAAATAGAATAGAGTGCTGCTTTGGAATTATTTCGTATATGTTTCATTTAATCTCCAAAATCGCCACGTCGAATTAGCAAAGATTAGCATTTTAGGTAAATAATATTATATTTGCTATTTTTTTGTTCTATATTTATCATTTTCAGAAGCAGGCGTATTCAATTTTTTATTTTAATCTTTGGATATTGGAACTTTTATTTTGCTCAAAGATTGATGGCGAGTGGCTTCACAGTGTTAGATCAGCCAATCAGAGGAGCCCGTGTTCCTCGCTCGCTCAATAATCATGGTGGGCATGAGCCTTCTGCGAACGGTGGCTGCTTTTACAGCCAGATTAAACCCGCTGAATCGACCTCATCTAGCAACAAATTTACTTTCCAGGACTGTTGCACGTACGGAACAAGGTGAAGTTTATATCTGTTACGCAATACACAATAATATTGCAGTTTGGGAAGATTATTCCTTGTAGTGACCTTGTCTGTCTTGCTTTACATTTATAGTGTATAACCTGGCCTGAACATAAGTTACCTCTGTAAGCAGCCTAAATAGACATCTCAGTCGCAGTGTGTAATATGTAAATATTAAGCATTACGGCTTCTGAATGGATATATAGATACCAAGAATTCATTTTTTTATTAAAATGTATTTTGACCGTGTTGATGTTGATGACATTTTAGTAAAACAATTATGGCCCTGGTCTTGTATAAAACATTTTACATCCACTGTAACTGCATACTGTATCCTGAACTTGGATTTTGGTTACAGCTATAGTCTTTGATATATCACTCTTACTTAAAATAAAAATTCTGTATTCCAGTTGCAGCTACTTCCTGTAAAAATTTAAAAAATTGTATGTTTGGAAGTTCCTTAAACAAACTCATTCTTTTGCAGTTGCTGTCCGTCATGGGAGCCATGGAAAAAGTATGTTTATCATCAAACCCACCGACTTCTATGATAGGAGATTTCTTCACCTGCTGGTAAAACATCCTATGATAATAGTGATAGAATGTGATTCTCATTTATTCATCAATGTAGACTGCTCATTCGTTTTCTATTATGCATTTTTTAATCTGCTTTTGTTCCCTCTTTCCGTTACGACAGAAATATTACATACTTCTCACTGGGATCCCTGTTGCAGCACTCGTGACCTTTGTTAATGTTTTTGTTGGTAAGTTTCAGAGGTGCCTGAATTTTTTCTTTACATGCTTCTGTACCTGCAATAATAACCTGATTATTGTTTGCTGTGCACTAAAGGAGAGGCTGAGTTGGCAGAAATACCTGAAGGCTATGAACCAGAACATTGGGAATACTACAAGGTATTGTGATACAATGTCTGTTATTCTTTAATCCAATAAAATTTCAAAATAGTATCTGTGATGTAACACTTAACATATTCTTTTTTTATTGGTTTTCTTCATTATACCTTAGCATCCCATCACTCGTTGGATTGCTCGTACGTTATATGATAGCCCAGTGAAGGACTATGAGAAAATGATGGCACTTATCCAGATGGAGGCAGAGAAGGCTGAAATGAGGTTAGTTTTAACCCACATGACTTGGCTGAATGTGTACTTCAGACATTGCATGTGATGTGATTCTAAATATTTTCTTGTAAATGCAATAGTGTAATGTTCATGTAAATGCAACCTATAGGTGACCTAATTCCTTCTCTTTAAGCAAAGTGTTATGGGGCCTAAGCTCTCAGGGTGAGATATTATCCACTAACAGCTAGCCTTGACAGCCCACCTCTGTTTTATATACCAGTAGTGCAAATTGTTTTTGTTGTAATAATAAATATGAGCTATAAAAAGGAGTTATGTAAAATTATTTTTGGATGTGTGGTTTTTGATCAATTGATTTGTGATAATTAAGTATAATTTAATGTTTGAAAGAACTGTCACGTTTTTGTCCATCAGCATATGGTTGTTAGTTTATCTTAGTTTTTATTGTGACTTAATTGCTGACTGTTCAGCATACTAAAACAGATTTAGATTTTTATGTCTCCAAGGAGGGCAAAATTATAATGTAATTTATAACTATCCGCTAGAAGATTAAAAGAAAAGAGTAAAAGCTCCGTATGGGAAAATCACCAAATCAAAAGCACTTTTAAATGTGTTTACTATTTGTAGAATTATAACTTGTTTTTATGTAGCCTAATTCTTGATGTCTTATTCATTATTCCCAATTTGCTTTGTAGACTACAACAGCTTGAAGTTCGCAGACACATGAGAGAGAAAGGAGATGGGCCCTGGTTTCAAGTTCAAACACTTGATAAGAATCTAATAGACCACAGCCCCAAGTCATCCCCTGATAACTAAGAGCATTCATGCATACCTGTCAGAATATTCAGGCATTATACAATGTATAATGTATTGTTATTAATTAAAATATCTTTGGTTTTTGTTTCTTTGACTCTGGCACCAATAAAGTAAAAGTTATAATTTACCGATTTTGTTTTTTCTTTTAATTCAAGCTCACACTACAGCACTGTGACTACCTGTGTTGCTGCGGTTTCTTGTTATCTGTCGTAGTGCATACACAACACAATGACAAGGTGCACAAACTGCAAAATCTTTGGTTAAGTGGCACTAGATGCCGACAGCAAAACATTTTTTTTTTTTACAAAAATTCAAACAAGAACTTGACCAGTCTTTCTTCATGTTTACAATTATGATTAGTTCCACTATGTCATTGAATGGAACATGTGGCAATAATATCAAACCGGTGTAAAAATATTGCAGGATCAGTGACTCCTTGAGACTGGCTCAGGTCACTTCACTGGTTTACTTGTATTTAAACATCCGGAGGTTTTGCCAGAGACGTTGGAAATCTGTATGCGACAACAAAGTCTGACCAAAGTCAAGTAGTGTTCTGGATCTTGACTGTTAAAGCATTGTGTTAGCAAAACACATACATGCATTGCAAGTCAATTTGTCCAAATGCATAAATGCAATAATGCCTTAAGTCCTAACAAAATCCTCAACCATGCTCAGGTTATTTCTATAGACCTTTGTATACCAAGAATGAGATATGCAAGAATTCCTAGAGGCACCTGTGTTATCACAAGAGCCAATATGCCAACGAATGGAAACTAACTAAAAAAAAAAGTTCACAGATTAGTAATGCAACAAATAAAGCATTTTTAAGGTTTCATAGGTTGCAAACAGTGTTGGGTAAATTACTTCTAAAAAGTAATAGGTACATTGTCAGCTTTGTATTTAAATTACTTACTAAATATAATGTCTACAGATTTGATTATTCTTTACTAAGCTACTTCTCAAAAGCTGTTTCAACCTTGACCACGTGGTCAACAGAAATTAACTTAAAATCATATCAAGATTAACTTAAATTGAACATTGCTCTTAACAAGCTGTAACCAAGGTTATTTTAGTGTACTAAAGTTCCCGTTCATTGAAATCAAATCAAATATTGACCTAAAATTGTTTGGAAAAACTTAACTCAAGGAAAAATTTAAGTTTTAAATGCAGTAAAATTAAAACTTAATATTAAACTTTATCATAGCAACATTAAAAATAAACCAATAAATTATAAAATGACAAAAGCATATACCAAAATAGCTAAAACTTAAAATAAAGCTAAAATAAAATTAACACAAAAACTAAAAATCTAAAAATAAAAGCTAATTTAAAATATTAATAAAACAAAATAAGACCAAAACCAAAGCTTACCATTATACTTTAAAATATTTAGATTTTCATAAGCATTTTAACACAATAAAGTAATTTATAACACATTTTAACATGGACTTGCCAAAAAATCGATATAAATTAAATCAAGATAAATTCATTTTTATATAGTATAAATATAATTAAATGAGTTAAAAATGAAGACTACTTATTTACTTATTATTTACTTATTTTCTTCGGTGCAAACTAAGCAATTTACAGTAATTAGTTACTTCGTAAATTCCATACCAACACATGACTGTCTATGACATAAACGTCAGATTATTTATTCCATAAACCATATCTATTTTTTTTTAAACTTTTAACCGTTTGATTTATATATGTATAATAAAGCATTCTATATTCTTCAATCGATTTTTTGACAGAATGATAAATGATAAGTTACAAAGTGTTTACACAAAGAGTTCGTAAAACAGACTGATACTGAATGCTGCATTTATTTAACTCTTCAATTCTACGTCAAGTAGTAATACTATAGACTATAATACTATAGCCACTATAGAAAAACATCCATTTATGTTGCATTGATACGCCACCACTTGCGTCAGGGTGAATATCAAAGCTGCCTCTTTCTCATAAGGGACACCCATTGTTTCCCTCCCTTAAACGCCCCCTTATGTATGCCCCAATGTTTTCGTCGTCACATACCTCGGTTCATGAGGAATGTCGGGTCTGTATGATTTATAAATAGCTGCATCTCATCTTCTGCCTGACACGCTGCTGCTCCAGCGAGTCTCATAGTGGTGCGAGCAGCAGGAATGTGAAGATGGCTACAGATCTGGGAGAGCTACTGGTCCCGTATATGCCCACCATTAGAGTACCGAGGACTGGAGACAGGGTTTTCAAGAGCGAATGCGCGTTTTCCTTCGACTCTCCTGTGAGTATAATGTCATATACTTGATGCACGAAGGTACAAAATAACTGTGGCTGGGCGCACTGGCTTCCCCGGACACGTGAAGAGCTGCGTAAAGCGCGAGTGGCCACCATTCTCCTGCTGAACTTACGTGACAGCCTTCATAAATAATTAAATAACACGCTGATTTACATCTTTGCAGTGGGACCAGGTTTCTTTTCTAGCATTAACGTTATTCGTGATTCACATCTATAAGGGTATAAACGTGGAATTATGAAAGCTGGACTGTATTACAGAAAATTAGGTTTAAAGGCGTGTCAAAGCAATCATTATTTTTCTGTATTCGACACCTTCCCAAATACACAAATAAGACTTGTTGAGATCCGTGGGTTGTGATAGTGTTTCTCCTTTGAGATACAGTATTAAGGAGGGAGAGACATGATGGGTAGCACGCATTTCTCGTGGATGTGGGATATCCCAAATCTACAGTAATAAACAGTAAGCGGCCCATTCTCCACGAACTATAAAAAGAAACCAGATCAATGTGGGTCGTCAAACGTACACAAATACACAAATATTGAGGACTAATGTTGTGAACCCATCTAACTCACAGCTGTAAAGTTGTAAAGGTGACTCAGCTGTTTGGAGTTCGTCATGTCAGACTAAAAGACAGGTTATTTTTATACACTATCTGTTCAAGCTCCTGTGTCACCAGGAAGAAGTGACAGGTTTTTCAGTCTGGTGGGTCTTTAACTAACCACTCCCCACACACACACTACAAACCCTATAACTTTGTTTTGATTTAGATTAACCTTAGGTGTTTGATGTCTTTTACTAGCAAACATCCTGACAATAAATGATATTTAATTATGAGAAAACCTGTATACTTTCATAAACATATTATATGCTTATGTAATTGTATAAGTAAATCTGATCTGAAAAACTGTGGTGGTATCATTTTACAGTGTTTGTTAATATAAAAAATGTACTAGTTATGCCACGCCTCATGATACCATTTTAATACTTTTTTTGTTTGTGCACTAATTTAAATCTTTGTTAAATCTTAAATCTGTTCCTATTTTGCAGTTTTGTTATTATTACTCATCAAACTTTTGTCTATATTATAGTAGTTTTAAACTGTTTGCTTAAATCAGTTATGCCTGCATTTTTTTAAACGTATTTCAAAAAACGTAGGCCTATGTCCATTAAGTCTGGCATGAGATTAAATATGATGAAATATAAAGTTATTTATGTACAGTTGTTTATACAGTGATATTTACCTTGAGCCTATGACAGTACCTGATCATACTGTATTTGTCTAATAGCATGATGTTTGCTTTTATTTATTAAGGAATCAGAAGGAGGACTCTATGTGTGTATGAACTCGTTCCTGGGTTTTGGAAGAGAACACGTGGAGAGACATTACCGTAAAACTGGACAGAGCGTCTACATGCACTTGAAACGACATGTGAAAGAGGTAAGACAACAAGTCTTGTTTTTAGTTGGTTTGCAAATAGACTTTAGACAACTATGATATATTATGTGCCTCATTAAAATAGTTAGTGACACTTCACTAAACTGTTTCTTGTGGTCTTTAAAACTTTTGATCTGAAGGTGTATGCTTAGGCCTACATGTTAGAAAATATTTTTGTGGACAATAGTGGAAATGTGCCAACATTCATTTTTTTTCATTACAAACAAAAATGTATTTAATTTGCATTATTTGGATTAAATTAATGAAAAAAGCAGCCAATAAGAGCCCATAATCGATTAGACTAGAATAGTATAGACTCCTTCAATACTGTTAAAATAGCATGCCAGGGTAATACCTCACAAAGCTGTTTGATAAAATACAAACAGTATTTTTTGCAGACGATTTTTTGCAAATTGGCATAGAATGACAATGGTTGAATATAACTTTTGCTGCATCCCAATCAGCATACTATCTGTCCTAAATAGTATTCGAAGGTAGAATTAGTATGTCCCAAATCGTAGTATGTTGAAAAGAGTATTCCAAATATTCCTGGATGGTCTACTACTTCCGGTAGAAATTCGAAGTGCAGAACGATGCACACTGCAACGGCTGATATTACCCACAACTCACCGCGAGTAGGCGGAGTTTAGTGACGCTCCACTGCATTAATAAATTATATAACTGATGCGTCACTAAATTAACAAATGTAAGTATACAGTAAACATTACATACAAAATAATGAATTAATAAATACCTTAATGGAAAGAAGAGCTGTATTTTGATGTGTGACAGTTATTGGCCACACTGTTGCCAAGGCATCAACGGCCACATCCGCTTCCTGTTAGTATGTCCCAGTGCGTGCATGTTTTACTTCACACTAAAATGTATATACTTTTCCATTACAAAAACAGTACATACTTTTAGTTCATAGTATAAGTAGGTGAATTGGGACGCAGCAATAGTTCTGAATTAAAGTCCCTGTGAAACCAGAAGTTGCGATCGTTTATACTTCTGTATTCTGACACATTTAGGAGTGAAAAGGAATTTCAAAGGAGAAAATTAGTGGGCGTGGCTTGTGTTTTTCACTGCAAATTGATTGGATGTATGAAAACAGCTCTTGCATTTTGAAATTAAACTAGGCTTATTCGACTTGATGCGGCGCCGCAAGATCCGACAGGCAGATGACATCAAAGTACCGTGAGAACGATTCGAAAGCCAATTTTTAATGGTTTTTCGAATCCTTCTCGCGGTACTTTGATGTCATCTGCCTGTCGGATCTTGCGGTGCTGCATCAAGTCGAACAAGCCTAACGGCAGCAGACTGGCAGTTGAAGGGGAGGAGTTAACGGCTGCTGCGCCCCAAACTGTCTAATTTACGTCATTTGAGATGGATAGTCATTTCAGGGCGGAAGTGCATTTTCAGATTTCAAGATTTCAGATTTTGAAGATTATGAGGGTACATTCATTTTAAAAAGAAAATGACCCACATTGATAAGCTATTTACCATAAATGCTGCAATATTTCATGAAAAATAAGAATTGGAATTTTTAATTTCACTGGGACTTTAAGTTTATAAGCATATTTGGAAAAGTAAACATATTGTTACAT
The DNA here is from genome assembly GCF_024868665.1 of Triplophysa rosa. Lineage (NCBI taxonomy): Eukaryota > Metazoa > Chordata > Actinopteri > Cypriniformes > Nemacheilidae > Triplophysa > Triplophysa rosa. Next base: position 8,355,614 of record NC_079896.1, on the reverse strand, counting down.
ATTACTCCCAAAGAAACATTGATTGAGTACGAATTTCTACCAATTTTACTGGATTTTTTTATTCTTTGAGGTTATGTTTCTGACAAAAGGTTTTTTAATGCTGAAACTCATTAAAAATTGTAATACTAGCTTGTAAAGACCGAAACCTTATTAAGAAGACCTTTTTTCTATCTTCTGCCCTAATATTTTTGTGAAATATGAAGAATTACACTCTTTTTGGTTATTTATTGTGAGCACAGATGACTGTTCCTGCTTTTTAGGCTGTTGGGGCTGTGAGTGCAGTCTGTTGAGGTCATTTCCTTTTGATTTTCCTTCTTTTATCATGATGTCTGGTGATCATTCTCTGGTTATAAAATGCACCATCCCACACTGCTTTCATAGACTTCTAGTAAGGGTGGAAAATTCAATTCAAAACACAGGTGGATGACTGTTGGGTTGAGAAAGGATCTTAGAATATTGAAGGATTGCGTAAGGAGTAAAAGATGTGGGCTACCCCGAAAAGAGGATTCTATGTATGTTCTGGATCCAGTACACTTACATTATGAATGTTTTGTGATATTTTTTATAATTTATGGAGAGTTCTGATTCTCGCAGACTGTAGGTTTTTGCCACACTCTACATTGTGTTTTAGAGGTCTTCATTGCAAATTTCAGAAGCATTGCACATTTTCATAATACTGTAGGAGGTCTGTGGGATTTTAAAAGCTAAGAACAGTGATGTGGGTGCCTGTGTTGAAGGCACTTCATGTTATCTTTTAAAGGGGTCATATGGCATGAACACGTGTTTTTCTGTGTCTTTGGTGTGTTATAAGTTGCCCTTTAATTACACTTTAATTTTTGCAGTTTTACCTGTCTAATACATGCATGTATTAGACAGGTAAAATTTCAAAAATTAAAGTGTGGGAACAAAAGATGCATTCTACTGTATCTAAAAGCAAATGCTCACCCAGACCTGCCTGAAACGCCTCGTGTAACCACACCCCCACAAATCAACGCCAGTTCGTGGTATGATTTGACTAAGACCGCCCAAATGTATACGCAAGTAAGGTGGGCATACCTGTCAGTACAATTGCTTTGGAACCTGATGTTCCAAATATGGTAAGAGGCGGTACATTTCCGTCACAAGCTTGCAGTATTCGACCAATCACTATGCACTGGTTAACTGGCCAATCATAGCACACCTCGCTTTTCAGAGCGTTGAGCTTTGTAAAAAATCGGCGCGTTTCAGAGAGGCGGGGCAAAGAGGAGATACAAACATGCACGGTATGTGGAAAATACAGCGTTTTTTAACCTTAAATTGTGTATACACATTGCATTACATCTAAAACAAACGATAATATTCGTTTTAGCCATGTCATTTGACCCCTTTAAAATCCTGTGGTGTGGAAGATTTCAGTACTATTTCAATTAATTCAAGTAGCCTATAGGTTAGCCTATAGGTTATGAGCCTAGCCCTCTATGAACTTTCTAAACTATAGTAATTTTAATAAGAAATGACACATTAAAGGTATTTACAGTAATTGCTGTAAAATGTTTTTCTTTCAGTATAAATATTTTTAGGTGGAAGACGAATGCTGTCTATAGATATTAAGTAAATAACCTAAGCTTTATTATAAGATGTTTCTTGCTGTTTATTACAGAAAGCCACAGGTGCTGCGGGGGGTGCCATACCAAGGAGGAGAAACGGAAAAGTATTTTTAGGTAAGTCTGTTCCGAAAGAATAAATAAAAACCATGTGTCCTAAAATAACAGTCATGTGATGGTATCTCAATTAATCTCAAATTTTTATGTTTAGTAATTTGGATCATTCCTGGCTGAGGCTAAATTTAGCTAATTTATTTGTATACGCAGTTAGTAACCATTCTAAATCTAAAGTGCCAAATGCTTGCCCTGGCCTAATCTTCTGCTCTGAAGGGTTGGTTTACATTGGGCTGCTATGCCTGTCAGCTGCTGTGCCCTATCAAACCCGCAGGCTGACACACTTCTGACATTGGAGAGATGACGTGGGAGGTGAGGAACCAGTGGGCCCTTCAGGCATCCAATCAATACAAACGCCTCCTCCTCTTTTTTAGGGCCACACGTCAGAAATGATTCCAGCCATTTAGTACCGTGATGCTTTGCCTAATCTGTCATTTAGATGACTCTGACTGTTCTATTAAGAATAATATGTTTGTCACTGGCTTGGAGTGCATACAAATGTGTTGATCCTATCTTTTCTTTTAGTGCGTGACATATCATAACTGTGTTATCTGACCACAGACAAAACCTTACGTGTGAAATCAAATTTAAATAATAGCATTTCCTAAAGTGTATCATAGATGGTGTGTTCTATTTTTGTGCTTTTTACCCCAAACTTGTGTTAATTAGATTGGACTATGGTTATTTAGCAGACACTTTAATCCAATGTGACCAACAAATGAGGAACATCAGAAATACTTTGTCAATAGTTAAAATTGTCATGGTTCTGCCCCATCTTGTCTCGCTTTTCTTGATCTTGTGGCAGAGCCATGACAGAACCTCTTGTTTTATGTGGAGAGGCGTTTTGACCCTGTTGGCCTTCCACTTACTTAATTGCTCGTCATTGATTTCATGCCCCACACCTGTTCCCTCTTGATTTGTCCCCTTATTTAATGCCCCTGTGTCCTCTGTCTTGTGCTGGATCACTGTTGTGTTATGTTTGTGTCATGTGGGTGAGTTCCTGTCCTGTCATGTAAGTCTAGTTTATTTTATAGTTAGGTGATGTGTTATTAGTCTAGTCCTGTTAGTTTAGTTAGTCTTGTTCCTGTTTCCATGTTGTGTTATGTTCCCCATCGTGAGTTTTTGTTTTGTTTTATTAAAGTCTTGTTTAACCCCTTACCTCCCATCTGCACTTGGGTCCTCTGTCTCTCACCTCACCCGAGAATCATGACAGAATGATCCAGCCACTTCAGGACCCAGCAGACAGAGGGATCGCAGTGGGAGGGATCGATACTGCTGGACTCCCCTCCAGGGTCGAAGCCGCGGGACTCCCTTCCAAGGTTGAGGCTGCCGGGCTCCAGTCCAGAGTCGGGACCGCCGGACTCCCTTCCTGGGTCGAGACTGCCGGAACCCCGTCCAGGATCGAGACCACCGGGCTCCCTTCCAGGGTTGAGGTCGTCGGGTTTCCCTTCAGGGTCGAGACCGCCGGTGTCCTGTTCCCGCCACAGATCCCTAGCGGCATCCCAGCTGGTACCCAGGCCTGTCGAGTCGACACCCTGTTGTGTGTTGTTCCTGTCCTTGTTTGCTGCCCAGCTGCCAGAGAGCGCTGCCCAGCCGCCAGAGAGCGCTGCCCAGCCACCAACTTCCTGCCCTGTCTCGTCGACATCCAGGCCTGCCCAGCTGGTGATAGCCGGCCTCCCAGCCGGTACTCCAGCCGTCGCCATGTAATGTCCAGCCGGCCTTTCAGCTGGCGCCATGTACTGTCCTGCCGGCCATCCAGCCGGCACCATGTATTGTCCAGCCGGCCTTCCAGCCGGCGCCATGTACGGTCCAGCCGGCCATCCAGCCGGCGCCATGTATTGTCCAGCCGGCCTTCCAGCCGGCGCCATGAACTGTCCAGCCGGCCTTCCAGCCGGCACCGTGTATTGTCTGGCCGGCCTTCCAGCCGGCGCCATGTACTGTCCGGCCGGCCTTCCAGCCGGCGCCATGTACTGTCCAGCCGGCCTTCCAGCCGGCGCCATGTCCAGTCCAGCCGGCCTTCCAGCCGGCGCCATGTCCAGTCCAGCCGGCCTTCCAGCCGGCGCCATGTACTGTCCAGCCGGCCATCCAGGCGGCGCCATGTGTTGTCCAGCCGGCCTTCCAGCTGGCGCCATGTATGTCCAGCCAGCCATCCAGCCGGCGCCATGTCCAGTCCAGCCAGCCTTCCAGCCAGCGCCATGTCCAGTCCAGCCGGCCTTCCAGCCGGCGCCATGTACTGTCCAGCTCCCCAAGGAACAAACAAGACAAGACAGACTGTGACAAAAACCATAACTACACAAGACATGACCAATAAAAATTATACATAAAAAAAGTCCAAACAAAGACATGGTGCCGGCTGGATGGCCGGCTGGACTGGACATGGCGCCGGCTGGGAGGCCGGCTGGACTGGACATGGCGCCGGCTGGGAGGCCGGCTGGACTGGACATGGCGCCGGCTGGGAGGCCAGCTGGACTGGACATGGCGCCGGCTGGGAGGCTGGCTGGACTGGACATGGCGCCGGCTGGGAGGCCGACTGGACAACACATGACGCCAGCTGGAAGGCTGGGTTGACAGTACATGGCGCCGGCTGGAAGGCCAGCTGGACAACACATGGCGCTGGCTGGATGGCCGGCCGGACAGTACATGGCGCCGGCTGGAAGGCCGGCTGGACTGGACATGGCGCCGGCTGGAAGGCTGGCTGTACTGGACATGGCGCCGGATGGATGGCTGGCTGGACATGGCGCCAGCTGGAAGGTCGGCTGGACAACACATGGCGCCGCCTGGATGGCCGGCTGGACAGTACATGGCGCCGGCTGGAAGGCTGGCTGGACTGGACATGGCGCCGGCTCGATGGCCGGCTGGACAGTACATGGCGCCGGCTGGAAGGCCGGCCGGACAATACACGGTGCCGGCTGGAAGGCTGGCTGGACAGTTCACGGCGCCGGCTGGATGGCCGGCTGGACAATACATGGCGCCGGCTGGATGGCCGGCTGGACCGTACATGGCGCCGGCTGGAAGGCCGGTTGGACAATACATGGTGCCGGCTGGATGGCCGGCAGGACAGTACATGGCGCCGGCTGAAAGGCCGGCTGGACATTACATGGCGACGGCTGGAGTACCGGCTGGGAGGCCGGCTATCACCAGCTGGGCAGGCCTGGAAGTCGACGAGACGGGGCAGGAAGTCGGTGGCTGGGCAGCGCTCTCCGACAGCTGGGCAGCGCTCTCTGGCAGCTGGGCAGCAAACAAGGACAGGAACAACACATAACAGGGTGTCGACTCAACAGGCCTGGGTACCAGCTGGGATGCCGGTAGGGATCTGTGGCGGGAACAGGACACCGGCGGTCTCGACCCTGAAGGGAAACCCGACGACCTCAACCCTGGAAGGGAGCCCGGCGGTCTCGATCCTGGAAGGGGTTCCGGCAGTCTCGACCCAGGAAGGGAGTCCGGCGGTCCCGACTCTGGACTGGAGCCCAGCAGCCTCAACCCTGGAAGGGAGTCCCGCGGCTTCGACCCTGGAGGGGAGTCCAGCAGTATCGATCCCTCCCACTGCGATCCCTCTGTCTGCTGGGTTCTGAAGTGGCTGGATCATTCTGTCATGATTCTCGGGTGAGGTGAGAGACAGAGGACCCAAGTGCAGATGGGAGGTAAGGGGTTAACCCCTTACCTCCCATCTGCACTTGGGTCCTCTGTCTCTCACCTCACCCGAGAATCATGACAAAAATAGACAATAATAAGCAGATTTATGTGCATTTTCTTGAAACTGCCTTTGTGAGACCACATGTTTTCTATTTTAGTGGCTCTAGTTAACCTGCATTGGCATATCTATTGTATGCAATCGCAAAAAAAGATTTGCCCAAATATTTTAAGTCATAGCAAAGTCCTGCCGTGTGAAGCATCTCCACTTTTCTGTCTAGTGATGGACACGTTTAATTGAGAGACTATGTGAAAAATTTGTTTGTCACACTGCAGGACCATTTAAGTGAACCATAGAAATGGTTATAGTGGTGGAATTGAAAATAGCAGTCACAGTCTGTATTTTTATGTTCTTTTTAACCTAAAGCTTTATGTTGCAATTTGTCGCTGTCTTTGTAGCTATTAATGGCAAGGGCTGTTTAACGATTAATCGCGATTAATCGCATCCAGAATAATTTATGTCTGTGCACTGTGCATATTTATTTTGTATTTATAAACACATACATGTGCACATACATGTACGTATATATTTAGGAAATATTTGTATGTCTATATAATTGTATATAATAATTTATTCATTTTTAAATTGGTATTTTTTTCTTAAATATACATGTATGTGTATGTGTTTAAAAATACAAAATTAATACACACAGTGCACAGATATATATGATGTAAACACAAACTTTTATTCTGGATGCAATTAATCACGATTAATCACAACTAATCATTAAACAGACCTAACATTGATTTTTATTCTCTACAGCTGTGTTTTGAGTTTATTTCATAAGTTATGTGTTTATTAAGCCATTGGGATGTTGTGAAGCATGTTCACAGTGTAGTAGGCTACTCCTCTCAGCCCTGGTTGACAAATAACTCTCTGCTTCCTTCCCTGAAGATTTAGAGCTTAACCGTGATTTTAACGGAGATGTTTATGAGTATGAAGACGAAGCCAAGCTTGTCATATTTCCAGACCACTTTGAGATCACTTTACCAAATATTGAGGAGTTACCCGCACTGGTTAGTGAGACCGTGTGCTCATGCGCTCTGTATGTGCATGCCAAAAGCCTGATCTGCCATTTGAGTTGCAGTGCTTGCCTGTTGAACATCACTGAATTGAGTTTCTGTTCTGATTGTGAGTGAACTTATACTGTATTGCATATACTTACTGTTTATTCGCATTGTGTGCGGTGATGACGTGGTGTGCTGGAATATATCTTAACAGTAGTTAGTTATAGTATCATAGCCTAATGCATGAAAGTTTTTTTCTAATTAGATCCAAATTCTCAATATAATTGTTATATGTTTAGTGCAATTACCAGTCAATTTGTGCACACAGCATGATTTTGTGTTTTTGCTGTGCATTACTCACATCAGGCCATCAGGAGGGAAATATAATGAAAGAAATATTAATGGATCTTCATATTTTTAGGACAAATGGGACAGATCTTACACAATGACACTAACATGCACAGGTTGTGAACAGGTGTTTTTGCTGCTACATTTTTTAGTGAACTCTGATTTGATCAAAAATATATGCAAGCAAAAAATATTCACCAATGCTGTTGGTCAATTTCTCAAAATAAATTGACCTAATTGATCTATCAAATACACATAAAATACAAATGTGAACCTGCTTGTGGGCTATACTACACAGAGATGCACATACAACACAGATACGTTTGCAGTTGCATGGTGTGCTTACTGTTTCTTCCCTTATGTTTATTAGTTATTTACTTGCACTAACCTGTCTGCTCATCATATAGTTTTCCAACTTTCCTTTATCATGTTAAACCATGAAGTAGCCATATGATGTTATTAATATTCATATGTACCCCTATGTCCCTTTAATTTGCAGGTAACAATAGCCTGTGATGCTGTCCTCAATGCTCAATCACCGTATAAAAAACAGGAATCTGATTCTTGGGAAGAGGAGATCCAAGTATCCCGACACGCAAGAAGTCTCAGACAGCAGGAGAATGGGGTTCGGATTCCTCCCAGGTTGGTCATATGGACTTCTAAGCACTCTAGACAAGATAGTTTTGGCATACTTTAGGGCTCCCCTTAAATCTGATATGTCTGCATTCCTTAAAACATATATTATGTTACGGAATATGGAACGTGTTTAGGAAGCCTTGGTATCACACCCAGTCGAATATCTTGAAATATATGAGGCAATAAATGCTGTTGGTTAGTTGCTTTAGATATTGGTGGTCGATAATATGTTTTCAATGACTGACGACAGTTCCGATATGTAAACATTTACATTTACATTTACATTACATCCAAAGCGACTTACAGAGAGTTCAGGGAGCAATAAGAGATAGGTCATACAGGAGCAATAATACAATAGGTGCTAATACAAAGTTACTAGTTTCAACAAAAGCCAGAACAATACCTGTTGAGAGAAAGAGCAAATGGTTGATGTTTTGTGTTATATAAAATAACAATGTAATGATATCAAATGATAGTAAAATTTTAGATTTTTAGGCAAAATGTTAAATTAGAGGTGTCATAATATACTGGTTTTGACAATAACCGTGATATAAAAACATGTTTATTGATATTGTGTTAATACTTTAATATCGTAAATAATTCAGTTCCCATTTAAAATTTTGCCTTAAATGGATAGTTCACCCAAAAATGACAATTCTGTCATCATTTACTTACTTTGAAGTTGTTTCAAACCTGTATCAATTTCGTTGTTCTGTTAAAAGGAATTTGGAAGAATGTTTAATCGAACAGTTCTGGGGCACTATTGACTAGTAGTAGGAAAAATCTACTATGGTAGTCAATGGTGCCCCAAAACTGTGTAGTTTTCCGCATTCTTTAGAATATCTTCTTTTGTGTTTAACAGAACAAAGCTATTTATAAAGGTTTAAAACAACATGAGGGTGAGTAAATGATGTCAGAATTTTCATTTTTGGGTGAACTGTTCCTTTAAGAGCCACAATGGTTAAAAACTCTGCCTTTCTACATTCATATTTCGAGTTTGATTCATTGCCCGAAAAAGAGGAAACACAAAATAAACTAAATGCTCCTTTATTTGTCACTTGGGATAAAAGATGTGAAATATTTAGTGTTTAAAATTTTTTTTCGTGAATTTGTGTTTTTGTGAACATTATCAAAAAAACGGACAAATATTAGACAATACTCAGTCAGTAGTAGTCAGTAATTCTTTCTATCGATGTATAGAAAATGGTCTCGACTTAATGATCTTTGCTTAAACTTAGTTTAAGAATCAGTTTTTGAAAACAGTTTCCAGCATATGCTCAGTGGATTAAAGATCCTCAGTGTCTCCTCTTCTGCCTGTTCATGTCTTCCATATGCTTTATGTCCTATTAGCGGCTGGAAGTGTGCCAAGTGCGAAATGAGAGAGAACCTGTGGCTAAACCTGACAGATGGTTCTGTCCTCTGTGGGAAATGGTTCTTTGATGGGAGTGGAGGCAACGGGCATGCCCTTGACCACTACAAAGAAACCAACTTCCCCTTGGCAGTTAAACTGGACACAATCACCCCAGATGGAGCAGGTACGTGACGTGACCATGACAAGCGTATCACATACGTCACATTTTTGCAAGCTCGACCATTTTTGTGGAGCAAATGGATGTTTCGTCTTCTCTTTTGCAGATGTTTATTCCTTCGATGAAGAAGAAGCAGTTCTAGATCCTCAAATATCAGAACATTTGTCACACTTCGGAATCGATATGCTGCAGATGCAAAGGGTATGTTTTCGGTTTCCATATCAGAATTGGGGGTGTCTGGTCATTTTTATTTATTTGAATCAGTTCATAACATCAAAAAGACTTCATGTGACCTTATCTTTCTCTGTCTTTCTTAAATATCTATGTGTTTCCTTTGCAGACAGAAAATGGACATCACACAGAAAACCACATACAGCCACGTGTAAGTGACTGGGAAGTGGCTCAGGAGGCGGGGCTAAAGCTAAAGCCTGTGTATGGCTCCGGATATACGGGCATGAAAAACCTGGGTAACAGCTGTTACCTGAGCACCACTATGCAAGTTCTGTTCAGTATTCCAGAGTTCCAGAGAGCGTGAGTACAGTAAAGTCGTCTTAAAGCGCAGTTCTCTTAATACTTCATACTAATGTCATTGGGTACAGACAAGAAGCCTGTCTGGCCAAAGTCTTCACTAGTAGATTTGTTGTGCTGAAACATACTTTTTTTCTATGTGTATATCACAGGTATGTTGGGAATCTACAAAGAATATTTGATTACTCACCCCTTGATCCAACTCAGGACTTAAACACACAGATGTAGGTGTTTTTATATTGAACATCAATATTCTTTATATTGTTATATGTTAGATTGTAAACATGACACATCATTTATAATACACGTGTCTTGCTTTTCTCTCTAATGTATTAATGTAATCTAATGAACTGGCCAACAAATAAATAGTTCTGAGCTCTGTGAATTTCATGACTACTTATGCAACATTATGCAATATTACCAACACAACAGTATTGCATTGTGTCTTATTTAGAGATGCATCTCCTTAGGAAAGTTGATTTTCTTTGTTTTCAAGTGCGAAACTAGGCCATGGACTTCTCTCAGGCCAGTACTCTAAACCTCCACTGAAATCAGAACTCATTGAACAGGTGATGAAAGAAGAATACAAGGTATTTGAATTGGTCTGTCTTGCTTGATATTTGTCTCAGTTAGCTTTACATAACTGAGTTTATACTAACAGTTCAGCATCCCTTTGGATGCTAGTTTGTTTTGGTTGAAAGACCTAAGTGTCGCGTTATACTTGACTCAAGCAAAATGTGTTAGTTGTGCTTAGAGGCTCTTGAATGCGCAAAGATGCTCTTGAATGCAGAAATCCAGATTTCGTAAATGACAGTTTGTTGGCTTATTATTGCAGTGTTCATTTATTTGGTGACCCTGAACATCATTGTATCATGTGTTGTTTTCTCTGCAGCAGCAGCAAAAGGGGATTTCACCTAAGATGTTCAAAGCCCTGGTCAGTAAGGGACACCCAGAATTCTCCTCCAACCGGCAACAAGATGCACATGAATTCTTCCTGCACTTAATAAATCTTGTGGAGGTATGTATAGGTTTTTTCCTTTGTTGATTTGTAAAGCTTCAGTCGATTACCTAAAAATTACAAATGTTATTGTTTACTCACTTTCCAAAAATTGTATGACTTCGTTGTGTCTAAAAAACAAAATCGTACTAAGGGTAAAGGTCTTTGCACATACAGTCCGAAATTTTCGTATGCTCTTTTTCGTATTAGGCGCTCGTTTGTACGGTGTCTCTGAATTGTCAAAACGCCTCTCAAAACGCTTGCTACGGATGCGAAAAATGCAGAAAATCTAACCCGGTCCGAATTTTTTTATGACGGACGAAAATATCGGCGGTAGTGTGTAAATGTGATTGACACAACGCGAGGTCGTATTTTTTTTAACGTGCAGAAATTTCGGACTCGATGTGCAATGGCCTTTATTCTGACACTTTTTTTTTTTGTTAAGTAATGAAAGTGAACATGCACTGATTTGGTTACAAATGGGATTACCTGATGCTTGAGTTACATTGACTCACACAAACTTCAGTAGACTTAATATACACCACTTTTATGTACTTTTTGTTGTATTGCACTTGGTTGTCAATTGTATGAGGAAAATTTTCATTGATAAAGACAATAAAGTCAAACAATTGATAATGGACCTTTTTCACGTTTCCAGGTTTCTCAGCAGCGGAAGTCGTCATAGTTGGGTAAACTTTTATAGCCGTGGATGGGAGACTACCACAAATATAGTTTTTGCATTCCCATTTGCTCAAATAGCAATAGAAAAACTCAACGATAGTGTTTTCACTACTTTCAACAAAATAAATAAAAAATAGAGAGAGTCTGATAACGGCAGTCAAAAGAGGGAATGTTGTCAAATTTACAAAGTATAGTGTTATTAACGTATATATACATACATTTAAAAAAAATGAAATTATCAACAACTTTGGAGGATTTAAGATGCTGACAACCGTTGAACGCGTCATCAGTCTTGTGAAAAAGGTCCATCTTCAGCACTAGTGGGCTGTTAAGTGTTGTTACTCACAGAGTTCCACTCAAAAATTGATTCTGTCCAATTCGAGAATATATAGTTATAATGGTAAAAGAATATACAGGACATTCCAATATATAAATGTCAAATATTCACATGTTGTGTTCCACTTAAAAAGTCATACAGGGTTAAGACAACATGGTGATCATTTGCATAATTTACATCATTTGAGAGATGATCTGAAATGATCTGCCTCTAAATTCGCCTGATTGCATCATTGAACATATGGTTTCAGAGAAACACGGGTTTCTAGGGTTTGGCTGAAATTTCCCAGACATGTTTGTAGACTTTGAGTCTGGACAGCGGGCTCTAGTTTCATTAGACACTTTCGACTGTACTCTCTACTCCTCCGCTGGCAGACACACTTGTGGTCTGAAGTGACTTTCTCAACTGAGTTAAATTTAGATACCCCTATCAGTTACAGAGGGCAGATAATGCTTCCTGTTACCTTCCCCTGCTTGGGATATGTCCAGAATGAAAGCCGTTGCCTTCCCTGACACTTTTAAATGGCTCGAAAACAAACAAAGGTGCCATGCTGTACTATGTCAAAACCAACATGAAATGGCATTCGCAACCTATTTAACATTGAAAATGTGACATACTGTATTTCTGAGTGGAATATTTCACATAAAAAAATCTAGTGTGGGTCTCAGTTCTAGTCGTTGGGTATTAATTCGATTGTGGAAAGTGGTCAATGTGACATCATGAAATGTGATCATATTAAAAATGATATGAAAATGACTGCGCAATGACGTAAGCCTAATAGGAAATTCATTTTAGCTGGCGCAGAACAGGTTATTTGATTCTGATGAAGAATGACAAAAATGTATTTTTATGAAATAACATGCAGACATAAATACATATACGACCGTCAATATATTAAGACAGCCGAATTTGTTTATATAATATAAAGGGCTTTAAAGAAGCAAAACTGACCAATAGCTAATATTTGGGAACATTTGCTTTGCATGATTATATGTTAAGTACATGCAGGCCATATTCCCTCTAAATGCTTCATGCTCAGAAATGTGGGCCGCTTTATTTGTGGCTGCCTTCAGCTGTGCCTTGTGTAAAATAGCACAAGGGCCGTGAACAGTGATGGGACCTTACAGTGCGTTTCTACCTCCTCAGCAAGTTTGTTTTCTGGTTAGTGCTCTCTGGTATATTTCTGTATGGCCTCAAAATAGTGGAACTGCTTCAGGATGACCTTGTTGATCTTAATTATGGACTAACTCTTTACTGCCTCTTCAACGGCCTGAATTTAAATAGAGAGCTTTGGAGTAATATTGGAGTTTGTTGAACGAGTATTACTGTGATTTTATCATTAGGTCATTGATTTATGGCTAAAATTCACTATAAGACTTTTGCTCAGATTTTGCCCAGATTTTCAGTCTGGACTCGTTGCAGAAAGTCTGTGCCAGTCAGCAGATTCGATCAGTTAGTGTGTTTCTATCTGAAACTTTCAAAAAGTCTGCAAGTGTAGGATGTCTAGTTTTTACAATACTTTCATTCTACAGGAATCATTCTATTTTGTCATTGTATGGCAGATTGTGATGTGTTCTGTTCTTCGTTTAGAACAGAACATTTTTCATTCGATTTGAAAGTCTACATGAAATCAACATTGAAGTTTTTTGGAATTTAGCACAAATAAGTTAGCCTTAAAGGGATAGTGGGTCTTTAATGAAGAATTACAGGCAACACCGTTCTCAGTAAAAGAGAGAAAGACTGAATAACCCTGGGCCAGTGACAAACCCACAACCCTAAAGCACAACAACTCTTTCATGTGTGTAGAAAATGTAACTTGACATAGATTATTTTATGTATGTGTTGTCATGTCCAGAGGAACAGCAATGGCTCAGAGAACCCCAGCGACGTTTTTCGTTTCATAGTGGAGGAGCGCGTGCAGTGCTGTCAGACACAGAAGGTGCGGTACATGCAGAGAGTCGACTACCTTATGCAGCTTCCTGTACCCTTTGAGTCTGCCAGCAACAGAGGTAATACAACAGTTCTGTTTCCAAATATTTGTTGGCCTTAATTTAGATTATGCATCAGAATAATTGTATCCATAGTTTGAGGTGTTTTAAGGAATCCACTAGGCTGATAGATATAATGGTGATGTCATTTTTACAGAGGAGCTAATAGCATATGAGAGTAAGCGGAAGGAAGCAGAGGAGAATATGAGGCCGATTCCAGAGCCTGTGAGGGCCCGGATCCCCTTCACTGCTTGTCTGCAAGCCTTCACAGAGCCTGAAAATGTTCCAGACTTCTGGAGCTCTGCGCTACAAGCCAAGTCAGCCGGAGTGAAGTAAGCAAGGTTCTGGTCCAAGACCTTATGAAGGACTTAACGCACATGCTTGCTTCACAATGAATGAAATTGAAATTGAGTCAAAATGACTCAATTGTGATTTTCTTTCTAAGGCAAAACACAGAAGATATTTTGAAAAATGTCGGTAACCAAAAACCATTGGTCCCCATTGACTTCTATTGTATGGACACAAAACCAATGCAAGTCAATGGGGACCAACGGTTTTCTGTTACCGACATTCTTCAAACTATCTTCTTTTGTGTTCTGCAGAAGAAAGCCAGTCATACAGGTTTAAAATGACAAGAGGGCGTGTAATATAATGACAGAATTTTCATTTTGAAGGTGAACTATCCTTTTTATCGATTCCAATTATTTGATACGGTATTTACCAGTTACTTAAGCTTTGAAGATATCTAAAATACTTATTTTCCATACCTTTAGAAATAACGTTGAGGTGTGTTTCCCACTGAAATATTGTGTCTTTCTCAATCCTCAGGACTTCTCGTTTCGCATCTTTCCCTGAGTACATGGTGGTACAAATGAAGAAGTTCACATTTGGTGTAGACTGGGTGCCCAAAAAGTTAGGTTTGTGAATTTAGGTTGTCTTCACATTTTTGGAGTTACATTAACTAATTGCTGACCGGAGCATGGCATATGTCAAAACATGTGATTTAGTGATTTATGATGTTTCTTGTTTATCATCTGCGTCTGCCTGTCACAAGTTCTCTTGTGCAATTCAGACCGTCACATGTTATGCGTGTTGAGCAATGCATGATGACTGGTCACTTCAGAAGAGAATTGCTTTGCAAGGTGTGAGTTTTTTCAGCAGATCTTTTGACCAGCAGAGGGTACTGTAACACTGCTTTGTTGGTCACTAGCTGAGAAAATTCTGGTATCAGTGCAGTGTATTAGGAAAGTAATATTGGCTGAAGCGTATTCTGAGTCTTAGGCCTGAGTCTTGGGTGTAAATAAACATGCGTTTAGACTTTTGTCAGGCATCTTTTGATTCCATTACATCTTTGTATGTGCTGTCTATGCAGATATTTCTGTAGATGTACCGGATTTCCTTGACTTGAATCGTCTGCGGGCGACAGGGCTACAGCCAGGAGAAGAGGAACTGCCTGACCTCACACCTCCCATTGTCATTCCTGAAGATACCAGAGGTGAGAATATGATGCATGAATGTATTTTGTGTCTTTTTTTGGAAATCTGTAGTTTTCTTAAGTTTTAAGTTTTACGAATGGTACTTTTGTGTTTTTGGATATTGGAATAGTCGGATTGATGTAACCCCAAAATTGAAAATCCACAAAGTAGAAAAAGATGAACCTGCACATGGCGAATCAGGGCAAAATTTTAAAACCACGGATGATACAGATGATGGGTTGATCCCTAAACGGTTTGCACCTTTTTTGCACTTTGTTACTTTTGGCCTCTGTAAAATATAAAAATTTGTTAGGTGCGTATCCATTGTTTCTTTTACACATTTGGTACATGGCAAATTAATATGTTTTTGGACAATATTGCAAAAATATGTAAATAGGATATAATGTGGCTACAAAGAGTATTTGGGAACCTGTGCCACACGTAAAAAAATCTAAATTATTTAAATGTATAATTTCAATTCAATTTATTTATATAGCGCTTTTCACAATGTGCATTGTTCCAAAGCAGCTTTACAGGAGAAAATAAGAAAAACAGAAAAACACAGAAAGGTAAAACTCAGCACAGTGCATGGTGTTTATAGACCAAGCAAGATCATTCTAATAAATAATATCTAATAAATAAATACATTTATATAATGTATTTTTATTAGTGCTGTCAATGTGTTTATATATATATATATATATATATAATTGTATATTGATATGTATATATACATGCACACACATAACATGTATATGTTATATAGCACATATTTACATAAATTAATATAAACACAAATATATAAATTATAAATATATACGTTTATATTTAAATGTAATTTATATGATGCATAAATATAACCAGAGGCGAACCTACATTAAGTGGGGGCCCAAGGCAAAATTATTCAATGAGGCCCTTCTCACATTTTTTTGTGAATATTTATTTGTTCTAAAAATAGAATTGCACAATGATAAAATAAAAATATAGCCAAAACACAGGTGATAACAAAATGTTTACTTTTACAACTTTACAACCAAGTATTTATCATATATTACCAATACATTGAAAATTAAGAAATGCTCCTATAAAGGTATGGTTTGCATCAATTTTGTTTTACACTTTTATATTAGTCTTAATAATGTCAATTATTATTATTATCTTAATAAATATAAATGTATCTGTATCATCCCTTTCACGTTAAGTTTAACAAACTTTATTATTCAAAGGGACAACACAAGCACAAATCCCTTTAATAAATGTCACAATCTGCTGCTGGGTCAATATTTATTAGTAAGGAATGTTTTTCTTTCTTTGCCATCGTCTCTGATAAGCACTTTATACGAGTGCTGTCTGTCACTTTTGTGTGCAACTAATGACACATACAGAATTTATATTCTTTTAAATCAAAATGAAAATAGCATCGGGATCGTTTTCTAAAGTATGCCTTCATGGATGTGAAGTACTTTATTCAGAGGTAAACAACTGTATAGTGTGTTAATGAGAAGAAAACAAAAACTTCACAGTAGATGGGAAACGGTGTTGTAGAAAAAAATATATTTCATTTCATTTATATATATTATATTATATTGCATCAAATCAAATGGCTGTTTTAAAGAATTGTAGCATAAACACTTTTATAGCAAATAAACATTTTATTGATAAGGACAGAAGTATTTGGTCACTTGCTGGTTGTCAAACTGTCCATTGTCTTTCTTTGTAATAACTGAAATCTTTTTTTCTATTCAGGCAGTTCAACAAACAATTCTTTGGAATGTAAGTGTCAATACATCAAGGCAGAAAGAATTATGTGTATTCACGTATTCCAGCTGTATTTATTTGACGTGGGCCTGCTTCCATGTTCCCCAGCTCCAGAGATAGATGAATCCTCTGTGATGCAGTTGGCAGAGATGGGTTTCCCTCTGGAAGCGTGTCGGAAGGCTGTGTACTACACTGGGAATATGGGAGCAGAGATGGCCTTTAACTGGATTATAGCACACATGGAAGAGCCAGGTAGGACCTTGTATCTTGAGATAACCACCCGACATTTGAAGAACAGCTTATCTTTGCCATAGGTGTTATGTATAAAATAAATATTGTTTGAAATATGAAAAAGTTACAACAATACACAAAATACAACAATATACATGCTGTTTTCCTAAGGGCCCATATATTTGAACCGCCATCCATGTCGCCTTGAAGATAAATAAGCCGGCGAGGTCTGGTGCACTTTGTGGAGCTCATTATTTGTGTTGCTGCCACGGGGGAATATCTCATGTTTGGAGCATGCCTGCTAGCTGTGGTCTAAAATGAACATGTCTGACGTAAACCGTTACGTATTTCCACTGACGTACTTCAAGCAAAATCATTAATCTAGCAATTTATCTAGGTTGCTTTATAATACTGGACTGTGATCGTGTTGTTTCATTATTTACAAGATGTGTAAAGTTTACACGGGTTGCGTTTTAAAGACTTCAATATGACATCTTTGTCAATGTGCTTCTGACTAGTAAACACAATTCTCAGATGTTGGCATCACCTGTGAGCTGGGATTTCTGTACTCATCTCTTTCCTGCCCTAGTTAAGCAGCCACCTGAGATCATACACAAGTGCACACACACATGTTGGGTTTCCATGTTTTATGGGGACATACCATAGACGCAATGGTTTTTATACTGTACAAACTGTATATCATATTCCCTACCCCTAACCCACCCCCTAACCCTAACAATCACACACAACTGTCCGCTCTTTTAGATTTTCAAAAAAGTTAATTCTGTATGATTTATAAGCTTGTTTCCTCATGGGGACCAAAAAATGTCCCCACAAGGACAAGAATTTTGGATATTGCCGTCTTTGTGGGGACATTTTGTCCCCATACCGTAGGGTTTGCCCTTCCCACACATACACACACCCACACACGACGCGCACACGCGCACACACACACATACGCACACACACACACACACACACACACACACACACACACACACACACACACACACACACACACACACACACACACAAGCAGAGTCTCTAGTGGTCTAAACCCCATTAGCTTTACATCTCCTAGACTTGTGTAGCTTACGTCTGTTCCACAACAGCTGGACCTGTTTCAATATGACAGTGGTTATTAATATAGTGTACACTGTTTTTATTAATTGTTCTGTACTTCGGAGGTGATATTAAAAAACACCTATAGAATCTCAACCTGTATTGTTTATATCAAAAAGTATTCTGATCTTTTTGGTTTATTGTATTTTTTGGTTAAACGGATCGTAATTTACTGGTTCGTAAGATGATATAGACAGACAGTATGAAGAAACAGATCACATGGTTGGTGTTCATGTGAATTTGTCAGTCATGGTAATCTCGGTAATGTGTGTGTTTCATATTTTCCTCCACACTTTTGGTAAATGAATCTTCTGCAGAATACAAAAAAGATATTTTAAAGAATGGTGGTACCCGAAGCACGGCGGTACCCAATGACTTGCATTGGTTTTGTGTCCATACAATAGAAGTGAATGGGTACCGCCATGGTTCGGTTACCAACATTCTTTAAAATATCTTCTTTTGTGTTTTGCAGAAGAAAGTCATACAGGTTTGAGTCCATAAAGTCCATTTTTGCTCTCCATCCCTGGTGTTTAACTATTTTCAATTTAACGTGTTAAATTATATCAGTTAATTAATGAAAAATGTTGAAATGTCAAAACTCATCATTTCACGACAAACAAAAATGTATTTAATTGATTAAAATGAACGAAATTAATTACATTCTATAAAAGGAATGTTTGTAGTATCTGAGCAGTTGTTGAAATACCAAATAAATTACGCCCTATATGCGCTTATTGAGAACCGTCCTTATTGAAAACTGATTGCACATAATACCTCTTTGATTCACACTGAATGTGTTCTATTCTTGCATCCAAAAAACAGCCAGACAGAATGCAACAAAGTAGAGAAGAATGGAGAGGATGTCAAGATGAAAATGAACTATTATTCATCATTGAATAATATGGTTAATAGATGCCAATCCCCATGTGTAAATACTATAACACCATTAGAAATATAAAAAAATACATCTAGACCTGTCTATAGGCTGTTGTTCAATTATATGAAGAGAAAGCAAATATTATATTGAGCAATGTTTTATAATGTCTATACAGTACATTTATCTGCCATAATAACATCATAATGTCTTTGAATGGTCTTCGTTTAGTGTTTTTCCAAACAAATATTGATGTATCTGACATGTGTGAATTTGATTAAAATTGATTGGCAGCTTCTGTAATAACAGGTTGTAAGTGTGACGAAAAACATGTCTCTCAAGACTCTTGTAGATTTTGCTGAGCCTCTGGCAATTCCCACATACATGGAAGCAGACCTACCCAGCCCCAGCCTTCCTGCCGTCAGCACACTAGACAACCAGCCTCCAGAAGAGAGCATCGCCATCCTCACCTCCATGGGCTTCCCCAGACATCACACCATCCAAGCTCTCAAAGCCACAGTGAGTGATCTGTCTGGAATCATTTCCCATCTGTATCACCTGCTCTGTCACGTTAATATAATATTATTATTATTATTATACATAGTAGCTTGATAAGGATTTGCTTTGTAGATAAATATAAGCAAATCAAAACTCTAACAATATATGTACTCATCCCTACGATTCTTTAAACCTGCAAGCTGTTATTTGTTCCATAGAACATAAAAATACAAATTTTATAGTTAAAGCACCATAAAAGCATTCCCAAAATGTTGTACATGCACTGTTTTAAAGACTTAGCAGTCATGTGATGAATGGACAAATTTCCATTCATTATTTATTGATATTCTGCTAATCTGAACCATAAAAAAGCTGTTTAACAATATTGTTACAAATGTATTTTGTGTTCCATAAATAAAATAACAGCACACAGGTTTTTGGAAAGGACATGAGGGTGTGTAAATAATGACTATATACTGTATATGTATATTGATTTATTGATTATTTATTGACACAGTATATATTGTGTATATTCGACTACATTTAACTCTTAAACAGGTCAGTTATTTTGGCACGGAGTTATTATTGTAGTCCCACGTGACCATGCAAAACAAGTTCCAACGAGTCAGGATCAGTTCTGTCTCTGGACTCTCTCTGGACAAGCATGTAAGATTACAGAAGCCATTTGAGCTTGTCTGACCTTCATGTTCTCTTAATGTAGTTTTGAAAGTTCATAGATGTTTACAGTTGAAAGAAATGTGATTTATAATGGCCAGTGTTTTTCAGAGATGACTATGTGTCTAAAAATGTCTCTATTCACTTGGCTAGCAACATTTTATTCCTATTCTTTCGTGGTTCTACATAAATTTGTTATTCCAGAATGAGAAATTGAAATAAAAGTATATGATAATACTGTATATGATATTATATACTGTACATTGTATGGTCTTTATTTCATCTATTTACAGACTAACACTTATGAAATATTCTTATAACTAATTAGAAGTGTTTCCAAATACTCTACAGTTATTTCTTCAAATTAGGACCAATATTTCCAATATTTCATATGGTCTTACTGTGTTTTAGATGACGTGTGGTTGTTGTTGTTGTTTTTTCATGTGTGTTGTTATGGTAGTGTGTAGGCTCTAAAGCAGCCAATAATAGCTCAATAACAAATGGACGTCTTCACTCTACGGGTCTCACGTTTGGCTAGGAAAAACAAGAGCATCAGATTTGCTTTCTGTGAATCATGGCGCTATTTCAGATACGTGCCCAAATGAACATTGTGACCACATTGTAATGACTTCATTAAAATATTACAAGTATATAAAATATAAAATTATTTTGCTATTTATTGTTTTCTTGTGAATTTAAAACTTGGTGTTTTTTGTATTAAAGCTGTAATCTGTAACCTTTGCCTTTGTATAGTCATCGCTGTTTGAAACATAAAATCGCTATTTTTTTACATACTGAAATTTCCTACTAAATCGTACCTGACAGCTCAACTTATAAATCACTTTTTTTCAGCTTATCACGGCAAATCAGAGTCAAATAAGGTGACATTTTTGTACTTATGTACTATGTACTTAACTGATTTTTGTTCGTTTTAACCCAAAAATGTTACAGATTGCAGCTTTATGCAGTCAGCAGCATACAAAATTTGATCTGTGTATTAAGAGCGCATTTACTCCGATGCCAATGTGTTTTGCCTCCAGATATTGGCAGCTTTTATGATGTCATATTTTGTCAATCAGATGTCTGCTTCTTCTCTGACCACAGAATAACAATTTGGAACGAGCTCTTGATTGGATATTCACCCACCCGGACTGTGGGGATGAAAGCGAGGCTATGTCAGACACACCAGACACAGAACCAAACGATAACAGCTTCTCGAATGCCAACGCCAACAGCGACTCCTTACTGAGCCCAGATGAGGAGGCGTCCAGTCCCCGTGTCAGAGACGGCCCCGGGCGTAAGTGCTCATTACATACTGCATTGAAAAACAAGGGTGAACACATAATATTAAAAGTAACAAAACCTGTTTTTTGTTGTTTCTTTTTTTGTTCATATTAAAGGTTACGAACTGTTTGCCTTCATCAGTCATATGGGAACATCAACAATGTCTGGCCATTATGTTTGTCATATCAAAAAAGAGGGAAGGTATGCTGATCTTGATATATTAATAATTATGTAATATATGTTTGTTTTGCGAATGTGTTTGGATGCAAACCCCTAAAGTCATTGACTGATTGATGAGAGGATCCAAAGAACAAAAGGCCCCATTTATAAATTCTATGTTTATGCGTAACAACACTGTGTGTCTCCAAGCGAAATTGTAGATTTATCAGTAAATCTGTACTTCAACTCATTATACATTTATAAAAAGATTTACAGTAACAATATGTATGGTGTTTAAACTGGTTTTAAGGATGCCACACTGAACTTTACTTTGGAGCAAACTTACTATACATTTCATAAATAAATGTTGTTTTTTACCTTTTAATACTTAAAGGTACAGTTCACCCAAAAATGAAAATTCTGTCTTTATTTACTCACCCTCGAGTTGTTGCAAATCTGTATAAATGTCTTTGTTCTGATGAACACAGAAAGATATATGGAAAAATGCTTGTAACCAAACAGTTCTCGGCCACCATAGACTACTATAGTAGGAAACATTACAATGGTAGTCAAAAGTGCCCAAGAACTGTTCTTTTGTGTTCATCGAATGTATAAAAAAATGTCCTACTATGGTAGTCAATGGTGGCCAAGAACTGTTTGGTTACAAGCATTCTTCCAAATATCTTTCTCTGTGTTCATCAGAACAAAGAAATTTATACAGATTTGAACTGTGTGTGACTAAATAAAGACATTTTTGGGTGAACTGTTCCTTTAAGTACATTAAAATCTAGTTATTTTCTTTACTTAAGTGTTTTAAACATTTAAACAAAACAAAAAAGTACTAGATTTTTAATAAATGCAAGTACTATATTAAAGGTAAAAAAACATCTAAAAATGTATCTATGAAATAGTGAGAAGTGCATTTTTTTCAACTCAGATATTAGTGAATGGAATTATATTGGAGTCAAACCTAGATGTTTTTATTTCTTTCATCATTTTGTTTCGTCTTTTATCATCCCTAGATGGCT
Source organism: Triplophysa rosa (assembly GCF_024868665.1). NCBI lineage: Eukaryota > Metazoa > Chordata > Actinopteri > Cypriniformes > Nemacheilidae > Triplophysa > Triplophysa rosa. The sequence continues at coordinate 8,333,071 of NC_079896.1, read as the reverse complement.
GATTTACAATGACCACAAAGTGTGTTTGTCCGAGAGGCCTCCTAAAGACTTGGGCTACATATACTTTTACCGGCGCCTGTCAAGCTGCTAGATCTGGACCTTCATAGCCTTTATGCACAGCCATTAGGCAGGAGAGATGTGGAGTACCACTTACACTGCTGGAAACATCTGTAAAAAGGAGAGAGAACCTTCCAGTCCCTGCCAGGACCTGCACTGGCACTCATCACACGGAAACGATCAAACAGGGAACGAATGTGTTTTGTTTGTCAGTCCGTTATTCGTTTGTTTGTGTTGTGTCTGCTTTAATGGAACAGTGGGGTGCGTGCAATTTTAGGTATGAAAATGATTATTTTCCTAATATATTTACAAATGATTTGTTATATTTCTCTTTTAATATGTTGAGCTCCTGTGCCAGTATTTTCAAGACATGCTTTGAAAAATACAACGTGTGCCTGCATTAAGAAATTATTACTGCCGTTTTAGACGAATGCACACGATTCAGCGCCATTTGAGGTAGCCAGTTGTTAAAGATGTATTAAAAAATGATTAAAAAATGATTGGAACAGATTTCAAAAACATCTGGCCATACACAGGAGATATTTCTTTGTGGTCCTACAATCCATGTCAGGTTGGTCATGTGTTGCTAATTCAATATTTGCAAGATATACAGTGTATTCTAGCATTAGGAAATCAACCATATATGCAGCCACGTCAAGCTGGTTTGTTGTCCCCAGAAGCATTTTTTTTATCTCTTTGGTTCATGGGGTTATTGTTTTTCTTTTGGTCTAGCTTTCAGTCAATCTGTGATAGCTGACCGAATAATGCACCAATATCACATATTCATGCAACATTCAAGTGCTTTACTTTTACCCTCAGCAGTTTAAAGACTGGGATCAATTTCAATTGATTCTCAGTTTCAAAGAATGTAAAAACATTTCTTTTTTGTACTTCAGCAATATTTTATAACAAATAGATTTACAGATCTCAAATGTATGTATTATTCTGGTACTGTGTTACCAACCTGCTGTCAAGCTTTATATCTGACAAACTTGGCTCCGCATCCATCATTCTCAACGATTTATTGAGTAACAGTTTCATAAACCCTGGACGTGGCACATATCCTTTAAAGTGTTATATTTAATTCATGTTTTGTTACATTATCTTGCTCAGGCTCATCTCAATGCGTTTCATCTGAACATTGCACAAACTGTTGTCATGTGGACTGTACTCTGTCATGTTTCTTTACATTCTTTGTCTGTATCATTCATTTTCTTTGCATATCGGGTCCTCTCTCTTTTTCTCACCTGCTCTTTTCTCTATTCCTCTGTCTTTGTCGGGTGTGAAAGTGGATGCTTTTACCCCACGTTTCTCAAACATGCCTTGATATTATCACTACGTGCACTAAAACTCAGAGGTTAGTCAGATGACATTTTGCAATATATTGATGATTTTTAGCGGGTTCTGTTTTTTCATGGAACTGAAGGTTATGCGGTACGTTTTTATCGTTGATCTTTTGCAAAAGTGTGCCAATTCTGCAGCTATCTTACAAACGTGCCCACTTTGTTTGTTGTAAGTTGTTTTTTAATAGATTTTCTGATGCGCGTATTGTTCACAACCATAGCATATGTGGGAGATCTGGTTCCAAAATCTGTTCAAACATACTTGTGACTCAGAATGTTTGGATTGTTCAATAAAGTCCACAGTTGTTTAACAGTGCTGTTTTCATATTTGGAGACAAATTGGAAATGGGAGGATTCAACCGTGGAATCTTTGCTTTAGAGCGTCTGAAAAAATATCTAAATAACAGATAAATACACACATGGAATTTTGATCAATAGCAATAAACAGACATACAAAATCTATAACAATTTTTATTTTAAAAGATATCTTTTCTATATTGATCGTCTATGTTTCGCCATGTTTAACTATTGCGCCAGATTTAATAAAGCCTGTGGCAAACATTCAAGTTTTCATGTACAAATTCAGAAACACAGTTCTCATGGATGCATAATGTACAAACTGACTCTAATTCATAACATGACTTCTAAAGGTGTCAGTAAATCTGGCTATTGCAAGAGTACTAAATATAAGTAACTATAAAGATTTTCTTGTTTACATTACCCAGTCCCACCGCATTGCAAAAATGCTTATGTCTATATATTATATGGTTAATATGTCATTTTCAGATCAATATACAGTATATACTGAAATGCAAAATAGTGTGGTTACAGTGATATATAGAAGTCATACAAATGAAAGGTATAGATCAAAATAGGCATGTCAAGTTCATGCATATAAATAAATCTAAAGCATTCAAAAAATAAGTATATTCGGCATGCGATCTTACATCAGGTGCAGTGACTTCATCTAGACGATCACACCTGAGATCATACAAAGTTCTAGAAAAAGGAGATTTGGCCTAAGGCGTGATATAATCTACAGTATCTATCATTCTGCTACAGAGCACAAGCCTGCCCTAACTATTAATGAGCATATACAGGGCTTTCCAAAGAGTAGTTGCAGAGTACTTCAGTAAATAAAGCAGTTGAAAAGTGATTGAATGGCTTTGCATGCTCGCTCTTCAACATTGCTCTAAAATAAATTCTTGCTAGTTGTCTGGAAAAAAGTGCAAATATATTAAACCAAAATCAGCTGGATCAGGGCCACATTTTAGAATAAGATAAAACGAATGCTTATAAAATAAACCAGACTTTAATATATTATGTCTAAATGAAAGCATCTGTCTCAAATGAACTGAATGAAAAAAAAAATTCTCTATAGATTTTGCATAGCATTTTAAAATCGTTCTTTCACATACGAATCAGCGTGTTTGCACTATAAAGCAAAATAAAAAGTCACATGCAAACTGGACATCAGCCATCATAAACTACAATGTACAATGACAGTAGGGTATAAAACGTGACACTAAACTGAAATAAACTAAAGAAATGTTTGGCTTTGATTTTGCCACACTGTAAAAAATTATTTGTTTTTTGTTAGTTCAACTTAAAAATGGTTGCCTTAAAATTTTAAGTTAATTCAACTTACAAATATTAGGTAACTTAATGAAATTCACGTTGAGTTGACTAATATTTTTAAGTTGAATTAACTCAAAATGTTAAGGCAGCAGGTACATTTTTTAAGTTGAACCAACATTTTTTTTACAGTGTAGGGTTGTCAAATGATTCATTGTGATTAATTGCATCCAGAATACAAGTTTGTGTTTACATAATATAAGTCTGTGTACTGTGCATATTACTTTTGTATTTATAAACAAACAGGTATACATATTTAGGAAATATTTATATGTATTTATTTCTATTTACCAATCAATATTATTATATAAATGTTTATATTTTATATATATTTAAAATATATATGTACATGTACTGTATCTGTATGTGTTTATAAATACAAAATTAATTAGTTATGTAAACACAAACTTTTATTCTGGATGCGATTAATCGTGATTAATCGTTTAACAGCCCTAGATTTTGGGCAGTTTTCTTCAAAATACAGACATTTTTTTTCTGTAAAATTCATCTTAGAACTCTGGCAAAAAGGGAAGTGAATCAGATTTCCCTGCATCACATGTGCATCATAACATTTCAATACGTTTCACCAAAACATCTTTATGGAGCCTAGTCTTTGATCAAGAGGTCAAAGTATGGCAAGGAATGGCTTTAATATGATATAGTGACAACATCTCAATCTCAATTATTCCATGCAGGAAAAGTAAGGCGTTGTATTCTGCTCAGCAAGCTCCAGAAAATAAAGGGGATGATGCAGCAGACATCAGGTGGGTAGTGTCCCGGCTTGAACTAAGTGCCACCAAAAATATTTTATTATAATCCCACCATCTTCAATAAAAAGTGCATTTGAATCAATACATGGAGTCTACGCAGTTCATATCTAAAGATCTCTGAGGATCGAAGCAGTATTTTTCTTGAACACGTAGAGCTTAATTCCACCTAAATTTTGAAATTGAGGGCTTTAAAAGTTTTCCCACTGGCTTCCAATGGTAACATTGCAGGTCTAGCTGATATTTTCACTAAGGCATACTTCGTACAATCTTCTCCTGGCATTGTGCTCTTTAGGGAGATCGTAAACTGAAGTGCAAAAAGTTTCAAACCGGCACTCAGTTCTCAGGAATGTAAAGGTGCTCTGCAGAAAAATAAATAACCGGTTTTGTCTACACTGTACAGAATGTCGACAAAGTTCTTCTGGTAAAAGACTTTGGATTTTCGCCACGGTTAAAGGGTATTCTTGCTCACATATCCAGGTTAAAAGCTCTCATGAGTAAATCCAGGTCTCCTATGTTGGCGGCCTGAAAAAGCTCAGGCTGGTCCAGCATGGACAGTGCTATTCGAAGGGCAGCCCAGATGTTTCCGGACATGACCTGATGCGAAAGCTGCCGACTCCTGCTCTTCCTCTGTAGACCGAGAGCTGTCAGAAAGTTACTCGCTGCCTCCCTGCCAAAAAAAGTTAAAACACTGTGTACTTTTACACATGAATGCACGCATCAGAGATTTTTACAGTTCATAGGGATAGTTCACCCCCCCAAAAATCTGTCTTTAATAAACCCTCATGTCATTCAAAACCAGTATATGACTCTTTCTTCTGTGGAACACAGATATTTCTAGAAATGTTTCAGTAGTTTTGTGTTCATACACTCAAGTCAATGGGGTTCAGTGTTGTTTGGCTACCACCGTTCTTCCAAATATCTTCTTTTGTGTTCTGCAAAAGTCATACAGGTTTGGAATAACATGAGGGTGAATAAATGATGATTCGCAAACCTGTGAGCCCCCATGTTAATGCAGCTGATGCCCATGTTGTAACGTGACCGAATGAAGCCGGGCTGGAGCTCCAGGGCTCTGGTATACGCCTCCACGGCCTCCTCACTGCGATCTCCATTAGCCAGCGTCGCCCCCAGCCGATTCCACAGCAGGTAGTCCTGTACACACCAAGGACGAAAAAAAACCTTCGGCTCAGCGTCACCGATCGAAATCATTATCGCTCTGTGCCTCCAAAATGATGGGGTTACATGCACCTTCGCCTAATACCTTTAAAGGAGTAGTTCACTATAAAATTAACATTTCATGATCAGTCATTTATCCACATGTCATACAAGCCGTCCGTGTGTTTATTTACAGAAGAAATAAACACACGGACGGCTTGTATGCCGTGGAAATGATCATGAAATTTTAATTTTATAGTGAACTACTCCTTTAAGATATGATCTGATCTCGCTTTTACGGATATCAATTTCACCTTTACGTTTACAGTGACACAAAACAAAGTTAGAATATCTAAGTTTCCAAGCACAGGAGGGGCCTGATGTGAGAGATTCACTTCAACACCGTCATTATATTTCATTGTATTCAAGCTCTGAGCCCCCCGGCAGGCAAGCGGACATTACCAAGTCAAGCAGATAGGGAAGAATTTCGATTGAGTGTAAATGCAGTCCACACAGGGGGACAGAACTCAGTTTAGCAAGCATCAATCCTCGACAAGCTGACCAGCGACGATCTGGAGTCGGCTAACGTAAATGAACTGTTTTTGGAGATACTTTGAAATGTCCCGACACCTTGATTTCATCGTCTCTCTCTGGCTTTGAGAGAATTTCTGTGCGATTCAGTTAGCGCTGAGTGCACCGAGCAGGGATTTACCTCAGGTCGCACTGACAGTGCTGCATTGAAGGCTTCCACTGCTTTGTTGAACTCCAAGCTGACGTTATATAGCACCCCCAATCCTGTCTGTAAGTCCGGATCGATAGCGTCCGAACTCTGCTGAGCAGCTTCCAAGTAGACTTCCTTCACCTCGGGCAGCAGGGAGCTGATGGGGAAGAGAACGGAACAAGAGAGAGCTCAGAGACTCAGAGGCTTTGCCCTTGAGGGATGTCCACACCGGCATTATCATCAAAATGTGTCTTTTATTGGGTAAGAAAATGAGATAAAGGCTCTCTAGAGAGAAGCGAACATTATTGGTGCTCATAAAGTTCTATTTAGAAAAGGCTGTAGCGCAAGTATATATTCCTCATGTTCCTGTTGGGAATCTGGTTTAAAATCATTTTGGAACAAGGTAGATAGATCCTCTGTTTCATTTCTTTTGAATCATATATATACTGTATATATATATATATATATATATATATATACTTTTCTAATAACTTTTCTTATAGCACATTTTTGTATGATTCATACAAAATCCCCTCCTCAATAAATGAGCTCACGTTGAGCTACCATGTTTAAAACACAACTACCACCTTAAAGGGATAGTTTACCCAATGATGAACTTCTTTCATCATTTAACCGCAAAAGAAGATATTTTGAAGAACGCTGATAACCAAACAACATTGGCCCCTATTGACTTCCATTGTATTGTCACGAAACCACAGACATTTCTCAAAATATCTACTTTTGTGTTCTACAGAAGAAAGCGTCACATAAAGGTTTTAAACAACATGAGGGTAAATAAATATCAACAGAATTTTTATTATTGGGTGAAATATCCCTTTAAGGTGGATTTTCTAGCATTTTTTGCATTCTGTCAAATCCATACCAGCCCATAGAGGAAGAGTGGGACAGTCTCCGTGAGCCAGGTGAGGCCTGCAGGTGTGTGCGGCTCTTCAGTAGATGCTTATATCTGGGGTTGTGTCTTATCCAGCCCAGCAGTGCCTCGCACGCCTCCTGCTTCATCCCTGTGTTGGTCAGGCTCACTGCCAGGGCCATGAGGGCCTGTAGGTTGTTGGGGTGGAGCTCCAGACACCTGCACACACACATGACAGGGAAGCATCTGAGGATCCGTTGCTTTTGATGGACACTAATTAGCTCACAGCCATCATGAGAGGCAGATGCTTCCTGATTGGTGCTGCTTTTAATTCATGCCCAAATACATGTGTCATTTTATGTGTCTGCATTGGGTCCATGTCTACATGTTTCACGAAACTATAATCAACGTGCTTACAACCCATGTTTCTTATTTTATGAGGGCAAGAAAAACGATGGAACAATGCATTTTGATGTAATGCAGTGCTCTTTAGCTGTTCCTGGCCAAGTAAGTTATGTCCAAGTTATTTTACTTCTGTATGCATCAAAAGTACATAATACTCTGCTCATGGGGAAAGCACTTTTTAAGTAGAAAGTTTTAGTTTAAAGTAGATTTATATAGTGAACAGTTTGTTGGGTTGGCTCTTAAAAGCATAACTTGGCGTCCACATCGATGGCCCTGCGGTTAGCACGCCGACATACAGTATAGTGCCAGTGTGCTTACGGCGACCCAAGTTTGATTCCTGTCTCGAGAGTCCTTTACCGATCACACTCCCCTATCTCTTACCAAGCATTCCTGTCAGCATGCTCCTGTCCTATCCCATTAAATACATAAAAATGAAAAAAAGGCATGACTTGGACAGTATTGACCACTTTGGCCCATTTCTGCAATATGTCAATGTTGCCGCCATATTGGACAGGGCAAGACTGCCCTATAAACACATACAAGCTTAGCAAACAGGGACGTTTTTCTAGATTAAAAGCACAATAATGTTTACATTTCTACGTTTACAACTGATTTTAAATGTATATGATCAATTTAGACTCTTAACAGTTAGACTTGGAAAATTGTGGCGACTTCCCTAATGTGAAATGGTGGAAGTGTTGACCTACGATTTAGTGGTCGATTCAGTGGTCGATTCAGCATCCATCTATGTTTATAGACGGTTTCATCGGACGCACGCGCCTGGCCCGAAGTTAACTTCCGGTCTGTGTTTGGTTATAATATAACAATTTATTTTAATTTGCATTAATATTTTGTTGTATGTTAATTGTATTCGATGAAATTAAAACTACTCAACAATAGGAAGTTAAGTTTGGGCCACATAATGTGTGTTTATGTTGTTGCCATTGAAACCGACTATAGTGAATGGCTTGGCACTGTGCACATTCTTATGGCGGTGTCAGCCAATCAGAGACCTTTGACACCAGGGCGATTAGTCATGTGGCATTTACTTCTCAGATGACTGACTCTAATGCTTCAATGCCCAGACCTCATATGACATTTCTCTTGGTTTTAAAGAACCCCTAAAGCCCAACAGAGTATGATTTGGAACATATGAACCAATCAAATTAGGGCTGCACGATTAATCATACTTTAATCGTGATAACGATTTATGCCACCCACGAGACATTAGTAATAACCGTGGTGATAATAATGGGTTAATGTGATAGAGAGCTCTGAAATAGGGTGTTGCAAAAGTTTAACAATGACAGATTATAATGTATATTAATTGGCTGTAAAGTGTAATGAAATGATGAAGTGCAAGAAAAAAGTTCTAAACTGACAGAATAACCGTGATGATTAAACGTGATAAAAAATGTTGAGCAAAATAATCGTGATTATTCTTTAACCCATTATCATGTAGCCCTACAATCACAGATGATACACTTTTGAAAAATGACAAGATTAAATATTATTGTGGACAATCTCATAATAAAATACATTCTAAAACCTCTTTTGCGATTATAATAATGCCGATTATAAAGATGCACAGTATGAATATACAGCCTCAAGTGTCACCAGTGATTAACAAACACAGATTGGAGTTTTCACCCCCTCAGTCGTTCCGAGGAAGTGGAACATTGTAAAAGATTATGGTTGGCTGTTCTATCAGAAAAGAATGTAATCTCCCAACGGCCCCTGTGCTTATGAAATGCAATTTTAATTGGATCACCGGGTTATTACAGCAGCTCTTTATCTCAAGCAGGAGAGGGCACAGCATAGAGCTTTGTCTCAATTGGTGTCACAGATAACCACATAGAGGTGTGTCTGATTCAAGGCCTGTGTGACATTCTTCTGCTTGAACTTCCACACTTTAGAGAACTCTGAAAAGGGCATTGTTGTCATTACCTATTCCAATTCAGTTCTGGAAACTGTTCTGGAAAAGTTCACTCTTAATCTTGTTTAAACGTAATCTCAAATTTATTTTAGTGCAAGCCGAATGAGCATCAGCATTGTTCATTTGGATAAATTCTCAGTCCAATCCTACTGTAAATGTGATGACTGCAGGACTCATGTGGGGATGCTTCCTTACCTCTGGAGGGAGACAATTGCTGCCTGCTCATTCTCATTCTCTGCCTGAGTGGTTCCCAGCACCAGCCAAGCCTGCCAAGAAAATAGGTATTGAACAATAAGCATTGGGGTTATCACCTCGACTCTGGTGAGAAGGGTCTATTGTGCAGGAGCAGCAGTGCTAACCTCGGGGAAATGACTGGCTCACCTGTGGCATTCACCTGAGACATTCAACACATTTTTTGTAAGGGCCTGAATGGATTTCTGTTGTCCTGAATGGATTTCTGTTGTCACTGTTTGGGTTTTGTTCTTGTTTATGAAACAGATTTGAAAATCCTGTATAGCAAAACATGAAGCCAGTACTTACGTTTTTAACTACGGTTTAAGACATTGCATTAAATGGACAGTTCACCCCAAAATAAAAATTCTGTTATCATTTATACACCCTCATGTCATTCATAACCTGCATATGACTTTTTTTTCTGTGGACACAAAAGAAGATATTTTGAGAAATGTGGTTTTGTGTCCACACAATGGAAGTCAATGGGGTCCAATGTTGTTTGGTTACCAACGTTCATCAAAACATCTTCTTTTGTGTTCTGCAGAAAAAAGACAGTCATACAGGTTTGGAATGGCACGAGGGTGAATAAACGATGAAAAATAATCTACATTTTTGGAACGAACAATCCCTTTTATGAAGCATCCGTAGGGATATGAACAACGGGTAAGACAAGTTATTAGGTGATAATCTTATTAACTTTCTGTAGGACAAGGCTGCTTTTAAAAACCATCCATGTGACATGACTACAGTTAATAAAATATGTTAACATGGCTGGCTGTGTCTGTGTTTTTGTCAGAATAAAAGAAACCTACTCCGTTTTAGGGCTGTTAATGATTTTCCATCAGTCACTGTCAAACGCTATGACAAAAAGAAAGCTCTCAGTGAAAATCAGTGAGAACGTGGAACCCCCGCCTTAGCTAATCATTCTATGATCTGTAAAATGTTCAGTGTGGGCAAGGACTCAACTAGCACTTATCGCTGTAGGTTGTGGGTATGAAGGATTTTGATTGGCAGAACATGTAGGTTACTGTTTTCAAGCTGTGCAGACTTTGATTTGATGAAAGTAGCCGAACCTGACTCGCTCACCTCTGAATCCTGAGGGTCCTGTAAGACGGCTGCTTCCAGAAGCAGTACAGCGTTAGGCAGATCTCCCTCTCTCGACTTCCGTAATCCCTCCTCAAACGCATTAGGCCAGTCTTTAAAAGGGTTATCTGTGTGGAAGTAGTATCCCTGAGGAAGAAAAAAAAAGAAATAATCAAATAATACTACAAATATCTGGTTGATGTATTTACAGTGGGGTCCAAATAAGACCCTTTAAAAGAAAAATATTGCATTTGCAATACTAGAACATTCTCAAATTCTGCCTGACTAACATACGTCAGGTTTTGGCACTAGACAAACATTCCAAATTCTAAGAAATTCTAAAAAAATCATACTTACTCTTCTACAAAGTTACACAATGTATTTTTTTTAAAAGTTCGCTTTAATTTGACTGTTTACTAATTATTATAAATGACAAAAATGCAAATGAATGAGAACACCACACAATCTCAGACTACAGGTACAGGCCCCAGACTTTAAGAAACCATTGTGTGTAGAGCCTTATACTGTATTTCAAAAAAACAAGGTGTTGTTTGTCCTGTACCTTTTCATACGGAGACACATTAGAAGGAATCTGTTGCTGATCATTCTCTGTTAGCCAATTCCGGCGGGCAAGCTCTTCCCACTCCGCCTGCATCTTGTCCCAAAACTCTGTGTCGGACTATGAGAGAAAAGCAGGACAGAGTCCAATAAAGAAGACATAAACTACACAGATGTAGCTCTAAAAAGAGTTTAAACCCATAACATCATCAAGTTTGGTAATCGCAGTCCTTGGTTCTCCGCAGGTGTGGAGCACTTAGAAATGTCTTGAATCAGTATCAACATGCCTGTGAACTCCCTGTGCTCGGCAATCTGAATAATGAATCACTGCGCATGAATATTGATGGCAAGAGAAGACTTACACAGTCATGCGAGCTAGTCATTCAACTCACAGCCGTCTAGGCCATTCGGAAATCTCGTTTAGACTTTGATTAATCAAAAGTGTTCCTCTCTCCAAGCATTAGGTAGTGAAGCGAGTACGATGAAACACTTGGAATTAATGCAGGAGTACAAGACGCTTTAAAATGATTTGAGAGGGCCCAAATACACAAAACAGATGTGCTGGTTTGCACATTTTACAGTGGAATAGTGCATGTTTTTCACAAAAATCCCACTTCACAAAACTTTAGCTTGAAAACTAACTAAAGTCGTTTTTGTAAATCACTGTTCTTTACATAATATCAACCTACATTTAAAGAACCTTGGTGTCTTCAATATTGACAGAGTAAAGCCATATTAAAAATATTCGTTTTAGCCGTGTCATATGACTCCCTTAAGAGATTTAAGAGAAGCATCCACATCACAACTTTAACATAACGATACAGAGGAATGATATAGTTGGGATCGTTTTAGGCGATTTTCCAGCTGATGAACAATAAAACTTTGACAACCAATCAAACTTCAATTAGAATTTAACACCAACTCTCTGAACATAAATGTAAAGCAACTCTATTAGGAAAGCGCAAAGCAACATCAGGTCATCTACATCTATCTTTGTGACAGTGAAACTGGAACGTGAGCTTAGAATACACAAAACATTATCAATCATACATTTTTTAACCAAGCAGTTCTTGGCCACCACTGACTACCATAGTAGGAAAAAATGCTTTATAAATGTCTTTCTTCTGTTGAACACAAAATAAAAAACGGAAACAGTTCTAGGGCACTTTTGACCACCATTGTAATTTTTCCTACTGTGGTAGTCAATGGTGGCCAAGAACTGTTTGGTTACAAGCTTTCTTCCAAACATTTTCCTCTGTGTTCATCAGAACAAAGAAATGAATACAGATCTGGAACAACTCGAGGGTGAGTAAATGATGACAGAATTTTTATATTTGGGTGTACTGTCCCTTTAAGACAGCCATCCACTCTCCAAAGCTTCTTCATCCCCTCACAGATTATATTTATGATGAGAATGTTGTGCAACTGAAAGTTGATGAGAAATTATTTTCTTCAATGACACATCTCTTATTGAGGAGATAAATGCCCCTCAGCGCTTTATGATGGCCAACAGCTTCACTAAGTGCCCAATTACAGTAATTGGTCCCCCCCAAACAATTCAGCACAGAGCCCATCCAATACATCAGAGGTTAAAGTTGAAGACTCATTATCTTTCAACCAGGGAAAGACTGCCTGACAGAACGTTTTAATGGCCAGAGGATCTGGGTTGACATCCTTCACTGCACATCTTCACTGAAGGCTTGAAAGACATTTTTCTGGATTTTTTAAGTTATCATAATTGTAAAATGTTCCTAAATTGAGTTCTCATTGAGTTCTCTCAATGGGAGTGGGTATGGGTGGGTGCCACCCAAAATGGTCATCTGCCCACCAAATAAATATATACTTTGTTTAATTTTACAGTAGAGTGACTTTTGTATTTTTTGAATAAATTCTTGGCATTTTAATAAATTGTTGCCATTCAAATGAATGCAGGAAGGTGTAAATGATGACAGAATTTGAATTTTGAAGGTGAATTACTCCTTTCAGTTCTCTTCTATTTTGTTGTAGCAAGAGTTAATAGTGTGGCATGTTGACACTTGGCTGGCAGAAACACAGACAGCTGCCTCCATTTGAGGGTTGACATCTGGAGCAGTGGCCAATTCATCATATGTCCTGAAACACTCTGGATGCTTTAATGCTACCCACATCTTTTTTAACAGTAGAAATGGTTAAATACAGTATTAAGTTGAAATGACTTATAAAGCCAGTTTGATTCTACTTAATGACATGTAAAGCCAATGTAATTTTACTTATAAATTTTTACTGCCTTATTTTTTACTATATATATAGTATAGTGATGCCACAGTATTCATGCACGTCTACTTGCATCCAGTACATTCTTGCGATGGAATATATGTCAGGAACACTGAAAAAGAACACAAATCCATGGGCGAAAATAATGAGAGCTATGAAATGCCCTAAAGCTCTACAGATACAGAAAAAGCATTCCTGAATGCCCTATGACATTATCTGTCATTCAAGACGGGCATCTTTCCTTCAGATTACTTTTACCTCAGCTGTACTGCTTTCCCCTTGGGACAGTGTGAGATAGAGCTCTATACTGTCTGTGCAATAAAGACTGAAATGTTGTCAGGAGATCAGCAGGCCATGACAGGGGCCTTAACAGGAGCACGGAAGGGGGTCAGTGCTCTTCAGTGCTTCTTCTCGTTTTAAACCAACAGACACATGAGCAAGGCCGTCCTGATCCACTGGGGTGAGAAAGTCTTTTCTAATTAGTTGCTGTTTTTGAAACAGATGCCCTTTGGTTCACAAGTCTCATACCTTTATTTCTATTTGGGCAGTACACAAAGCCTATAGTTCTTGTGGCTAAGAACTTTTGCTCTACTCCCCCCAGAGTTCACTTCCAACTGGAATTCATACGTTATCCATAAAGGAATTGTCTTACAAAATTCTGTCACCATTTACTCACCCTCTTGTCATTTCAAACCTGTATGACTTTCTTTCTTCCACAGAACACAAAAGGAGATATTTTGAAGAATGTTGTTAACTGGCACCCATTCACTTGCATTGGTTTTGTGTCCATACAATAGAAGTGAATGGGGTGTTTGGTTACCGACTTTCTTCAAAATATCTTCTTTTGTGTTCTGCGGAGGAAACAAAGTCAGAAAAGTTTAAATTGACTTGAATTGAGGGTGAGTAAACGATGACATCATTTTCATTTTTGGGTGAACTAGGTATTATTCTTCCCTCTAGTTGGTGTTAAATCCAAAGCTTTGTGTCAATGAATAAGGAAGAGTGTTAATGAGAGTTTATGGATCAATGCACAATATTTAAAATTTGACAGATAAGCATGGGTGATCAACAAAACCTTTTGATGGTTATTAACTAATGAGTTCACATGTCCATCTATCTAAGAATGATGTGGACATGTTAGATCGCTTACTGTCCATAATAATAGAAAACCAGGAAAAAAGATAACATTGGGGCGGTGGAGGGAAACTGTTATTCGAACTTTTCAATACAGAAAGATGTAACCTATTTATCTCTACTAAAAGGTTAACTTTTGAGCTTGGATGAGCCACCAAAATCTTAAAACCCACACATTTAAAGATTCAGAAGGTTGGTTTAACTACAGTTCGAGGCAGTCCATTTCGTCATATTTACTTATTAATGTCCACCATAATCACTTAATTCCTACAAAAAAAACATTTGAAAAAAAGTGTACATGTACTGCTGTTTCAGTAATGTTATATTTCTTAGAGAAAAAGGGGGTTTGTGTTGTTTGTGGTTGGGTTGGGTTGGGTTGAGTTGAGTTGAGTTGAGAACACATAAAAAAGAATTGACAAGCTGTCTATATAGTCTCCCCGATAAAACGAATTTCTGTCATTTTGCATCATAAAACATATGTTAGAAGATGGAAAGATTAAAGGATGAATTAATACACTGTTACACATTTAAAGCTTGTCTGATCATACTTTTCTGTGCTAAATAAATAATGCAAAAAAGGGTTTAAAAATATGATAAGTCTCAATAGGTCATAAGATTCCATCCAGACACCCGATATTTAAACATTCTGACTTTTAAAATCCATTGTAATTTGTCAATTCGTGTGTGGAAATTGCAGACAGGAGCTTTAAGCTCCTCTAAATCCCTTTTTAACACAACTGTGTGCTATCTTTGCCACTGAGCAAAGCAGAGCAAAGCCTATAGTCTGTTTTCACCTCTTTGCCTGTTTCTAAATAGCACATCATAATTTCAGCTGCATCCGGTTTCTTACATCTCAACATGATCCTCCCCCTAGACTGCTGGGCGCTAATGTATTTTCCGTTTTGCATCTTTATACACTGTTCCGCGAGACTAGCAATTTTTCAGTTCAATTTATTCTTCATTCCAGACATCAGCGAATGGAAATGAATGGAAACTAGCTTCAGTGTCCCAGACAGTTTTCTGAACAATCAAGGTGTTTGTTCAACCAGGGGCGCAGATGGGATTTTTTAACTGGGGGGGACCAAGCAATTTTGCATAATTTGGGCTTTAACTAGTGCTCAAGTAGTTACTTTGCGTAATTTGGGCTAATGGTTTGCACTAAAAAGCCATTGGAGGATTCTTATTTGAAATCATGGATAAACAATAATGAACAAAGGCCTGCCTGATCAACACTAGCAATGCATGATCAAACTGTTATTTGTCTAGTACAGTGTTTCCCAACCCTGGTCCTCGGGGCACACCTTCCAGAATGTTTTAGATCTCTCCCTATATAAAACACCTGATTCAACTAATCAATCAGGTGTTTCATATAGGGAGAGAACTAAAACATTCTGGAAGGTGTGCCTGCAGGGTTGGGAAACACTGGTCTAGTATGCCAATCACCCACCAAAACTTCATGCCTTCTGCAAAATATGTTTTATTTAAACACTTACACATAAATCAGTCAATTTACCTCAGTCAATTTATACAGTACATTGGGTTAGATTATACTGTTATGCCAGGACCCTAATTTAGTCTTGCAAGTCCAGATAAAACATTATTTCCTGACGATAAATTGTTTGATTTATCCAACCATTCTTTTTGTGTTAATTCGCTATTTGCCTCTGTCCACTCACCTAATTGCATAGTCATGCTCTCCAAGTTTTGCTGTGTTTGCTAAGTGCTTTAAAAATAAATAACAATACTAATCTGCCACATATGGGAAAAATCAACAGGCATAGGATACTTACATTGTTTAATTTAGGTGACTGTTTTTTGTCTCTTCATTGCCTTTATGTGGCGGTTATGAAGTTCATTTTTTTTCAGTCCAGAAAAATAACCAGCTCAGTCATAGACGATGGCATTTGATCACTATGGTTACCACTACTACAGGAACATTTGAGGCATCTAACAGCTACTCATAGGACCCCGGGGGAGGGGTCAGGAGTCGCAGGCTAGCAACAGCAAACAGAGAGCACAGAGAACGTAAACGTCGGGGGCAGCACCATCGTGTGTGTTTATTGACAGAACAGCGTGTAGAGAGAACGTGGGTACAAAGTTATGCTGACCGGTAGATTATTATTGTGCGTCAGCCCCGACCCGATTCTGAAGCAGTGACGGCAAAATAATTAAGGGAGCGGCGGGCCTGTCCACAACTAATTAGGCTAATGTACATAGCGGAAACCATGATTAATTCTTCGTTTTACCAATGTTTGTTGCCTTTCGTACTAGGGACAGTGAGGGAGACGGTTCGGGTCACTATGAATCTGAGGGTGTCACGTCCCCCCGTCCCTAGTGCCATCTCAGCGCCTGTGTTCAGCTAATAATCAGATTAAATATACACAGGTTCTTAGATGGTTTGGAGGAAGAAGGGCAGCTCTCAGCATGAAGGCCAGGGTTCGTGTAATGATCGAAACCCAAGGAGGATGTTATCGATTAATACTCTATTTGTTTCCATTGCAGGAATAAGAATCGCTACTTGTTTTGACCCCTTTCAATACCCGTTCCAAACTAGAAACTAGGAACAAAGTCATTGTAAGAAAGAAAAACTAAACAAAATACCCCTAATTTATTGAAATATGATATTAAAATTATTATTTTATTTGAAAAAATATATTTTATTAATTCATCAATTGATATTAGATTTTATTGATTTTATTAATAATTGAAAATTTATATTTTTCATTTCAATTAGCAAGATGTTATATTTTTTAATCAATTGATATTTGATTTTATTAATAAATTAGTTAATCTTTAAATTATAATCTAATTTTTAATTTGCAAGATATTAAATATATCTTTAATAGCTTTATATTATTAATTCATTTGTCTATTAAATTGGTTTTTATGTTAACTGTTTATGTTTAATAACAAAACAATTACACAACGTGTTATGGTAACTGAATTGCAAAAATGACAAACCTTATAGTAAATTAATACAACAGCTCATCTTGTGCGGTTGAACATTTGAGCAAGGTAAAGCACCTCCTTTCCTGACCATTTGCTAAAAATAAGAAAAATGTATTTTAATTTCAGGCTTTCAGTTTTATTTTGTGAAAAATGCTCCGTTCACTTTTACATGTCCTTCCACTTTCTCCTCTATTATTCATATGTTCTTGTCCATGTTTTTGCCCCCAGCATCCAACCTCTGCAACACATGCAATACAATAGCTAACTTCTATTGCACAACAGACACTCATCAAAACAACAAAAAATTAAGCAGTTAGTGATTTAAACAAGGTATTAAGCACTTTTATTGTCATTTCTAGCTATTTGTTTGTGTATTCAAGACGGGTAATTCAAAAAACTTCAGACAAATTAAATGCTCCCCATGCTATGCTGCTCAAAATAATATATATGTAGCTGTTATATCAAAAAATAAGCTTTTGGTTTAATTATAGATGTTGTGTGCATGTTTTTTGCTATTGAGGGACAGACCTTAGAGTAATTTCTTCCAATGCATCAACGGTTGTGATCACTGAAGCAGAGGAACTGATGTTGGATAGCCGGGTCCCATATCTAGTTTCTGTATGGACAATACCTTCTCTGGCACCTGATGCTCTGTGACTGGCCTATTTTCTCCTTTCATTGAGCAATGGAAAGTTGTTTTATGGTTCAACTTGTTCCATGAGCAGCACAATTGACATTATAATCGATCAATTATTAAGTAAGTCTAATTAGAGTCACATTGTACTCAAGACAACAGGCTTCTGCTCAACTCTTTCAAAGCTACAACTGTATAAAAATCACATGAATGTGAGCATAAAGTTAAAGTTAATTGAGACCTAGTGTACCAAAAGCAAAGTCCCTTAAAGGAAGGTCTTTACACTCGGTGGCCATAATTGCAATGTCCCATCTGCTTGAATGGAAAAGACAGATATCTCAAAAATGTCTGGCTAAGATCACAAAAACAACATTTTTGAGAGTTGTTTATTATATTATAATAGCCTGTTTCCACCGGTTCGACGCGTGGACTACAGAACAGATGATAGACGGACATTATCACGTTCGCAGAGTAATCAACCAATCACAGCGAGGCATTTTCTCCTCTCACTAAAACTTGGTGTCACTGTTGATTTGTGCTTTACACACTATATAAACTCATGCATCATAATATTTGCTTTGTTTTGTTCCCTACTTTGTTTGTTTTACAGTTTCTCATTCAAATTTTTATTAAGGAGGCGTGACCTCCCTTGCCTTTCCATACAAGATGCCTCCGCACTCAAGTGGATGAGATGCTTATGAATATTTCCGTCTTTCGTTCTGGTGATGACACTGAGACTTGTCTTACCTCGACTGCTGCTTTGGCTCTCTCAAACTCTTCCTCCAGAGACTGGTTTCTGGACAGGAGTGTGCTGCCCCACCTTTGGTCTTTGCTCAAACGGCCCTGTTAGACACACGTACACAACACGGGAGTCAGAGAAAACATGGTCAGCCATCGACAGGAGAAAAGGCCCTGCCCTTGCCAACCCCTCACGCCGGAGGCAAGGAGAAATGCCAGCATCAGCAACGCAGGGTTTTCTTTTTTTCTCCCACTCTCTATTGTGTGTCTCTCTCTCTCTTATCCGAGATGTTGTTGTCCACACCTGACATTCTCACACGCTCACAATGCCTCTGGATTGACTTGTCATGCGCACTGAGTTACCTTTACACATTTTTCTCTGTATGCAAATTTTAAAATAGCATGGCGGGAGACTTTTGCTCAGCATGAACTGTCAAATATGCAGAGGTGGACGAAGTACACAACTTCCTTACTTGAGTGAAAGTACAGATACTACTGGTCAAATATTACTCCACTACAAGTAAAAGTTGTNAAAGACAGATTCTTACTTGAGTAAAAGTACAGAAGTACGTGCTTTTAAAAGTACTCAAGTATTAAAAGTAAATTTCCTTTATGTCAGTTGTGCATTGTTTTATTGTCGTATACCTTTGCCTCTGAAGCACCCTACTGAATACACCGAGTAGCTCACAGAATCAGTGGTATTAAAGGAGTAGTTCACTTCAAAATTTGCCCCCATTGACTTCCATAGTAGTTTTTATTCCTACTATGGAAAGTCAATGGGGGCAAATTTTGCAGTGAGCAACTCCTTTAAGAGCTTTATATGTTTAGCACACATATGTTTAGTTTAGATATAATCCTGTATGATCATTTAGCCTAATTATCCTCATTAGCCCCCTAGGCCTATATGTATTTATGAGCAGTGTTCTTTTATTTTGTATATTCCCTTTACCAGTTTTAGCAGCAATTTACCAGTAAGTAGTAAGGTTCTTGTAAATAGTAAAGTGTAGAAGCCATGTGTTTGTTGGACTTATTACCATAATTTAACTACAAACATAAACTATAGCTAGTATAATAATGAATATAATGAAACTATGGTATGTTTAGTTGCTGTGGTTTTACTAAAGATTATTAATTGGAGTATGGTTCCTATATTTAGAAAATGGTAAATTTGTGGATACTGTGGTTTTAATGCAAATACCATCCCTGCTGAAAAAAAACAATGAATTTTTTAATTAGAATGAGATTTTTAAATTAAATTCCTCTTTGTAGTGTGTTTTGGGTTTTATTCCAATAGGATTTACCATCCCACAATAGAATCCATCACATACAAGTAGACAACAAGTATCCATAGTACAATTCCCATTTATAACCATTAAATCCATTACATTTTATGTTGTATTTTGGGCAGGGTTCTATTGTTTTTATTTCAACAGGAATACTTCAACTATAGTTACTTCAGTAAAAACATCATTCATTTTCCAAATCGCTTTAATGATATAGACAGCAGATCAGAAGTTAACACGCACGTGTAGCTCAAGGTGTATGTGATGCTTATTTACCGTTTAGCCGTTATGCCGATCATTTTCATGACAATGTTTCAACGATCTTTGACTGATCGTAACCCACAGATGATTACACCACACTTTAACATGTGCCTTTTTCCTCTTTTAATGTTCTATTTGCCTTTTCAGAGCGCTATCAACGATGTAGCAGCGCTACGTTTACATTAGTTTAGCGGGGAAGATCCCAGAGTTGCCAGATTTGCGTTAAAAAAATCTGCCAAATGGCCATTCAAAGCTTGCCGGAAAACCGCGAGCTTAGAAAAACTGAAATACTTGGCAACAGTAAAAGGTCCTGGCAGATCGCAAGCCAGATAAATTGTGCACACAGGAAACCCCGCTGCATAGAAACCATTTTCTACTTTTGGACCTTTTTATAAATGTAGTGGAGTAAAAAGTATGATATTTGTCTTTCAAATGTAGTCAAGTTAAAGTACAAGTACTCAGAAAAAATAATACTCAAGTAAAGTACAGATACTCAAAAAGTGTACTTAAGTACAGTACTCAGGCAAATTTACTTCGTTACTGTCCACCTCTGCAAATATGCAGCACTTTTTCGGCAATGTACAGTACACCCAAAGACATGCTTCACATGCGGCAAAGCCATTCATTTTGATCACGTTGCTGTATGTGTACACCACCCACCAACAAAAACCAAGCTTTATGCAAACAGAACAGTAAGATCCCAAGGGTTTCATTTTCTCACAGTTTTTAGGCCATCATCCGATGAGGCTTTATTCGGAGACATATGGCCAATAAAGAACAGGAGCTTCCATTTACATTTGCTGATACAATCAAATCTATTCTTGGTTAACTGTGTTTTTGTATGTTCAGGCATAATAATGCCATAGTTTAATGCTCCTAACACGTACATTTGAGTGTCATTTTAATGAATAAAGTAATCATAGTTACCCTTTAACAACCACCCTCTGCCTGTAGCTTTGTATCTTGTTCTTGGTCGCTCTAAATGTCAAGTGCTGAGCTATCAATGGAAAACTTCCATTCCCCCAATTCAATTCTCGGCATAACAAAGCCTTCCAGGCAGACTGAATCAAAGGAAGACCATGAAGTATTTTCCACCTGCCTCGTTGGATATTAATCAATTACAGAGGTTACAGAGTTAAACAAATTTCATACAGGAGGCTATAATGGAGGCCTCAAAAAAGGACAATTGGTCTTGCTTCATTGTGCTGGTGCAGCCCTGTATAATTACATTTAATGTGCCTTGTCAAATTTCCAACAATTACCTTTAACATTACATATTCCATTTCTCTGGCCCCTTAAAGTGGGATGACAATCTGGGCTTATTTTTTTGGAACCATGCAGCTCACATGTGTTATGATTGCTCCAGTCTTAACAGATGTCTAGAAAGACGCATAAATGTTCCGTATTCTTTAACAACCTTTCATCAATGTATCATGGTGTTTCTGCTACTACAGGCACTATTTTGTTCAAAGATTTATAGATTTTATTATTTAGACTTTTAAGCCGAGATTCTAAAACTGAAAATACCAAATTACATACCTTATTGTCAAAGGTTTAGCCACTTTCTAATATACTGTACTATTCATATTTTTTCCTACATTTGATAATAATAGTAAACTCATCCAAACTATGGAATAAGACTAATGTAACTTTAGGAATTATGTTGTGAAATAAAAACTGTGTTTTTGCATCTTTATTGTAAAATTAATTTGTGAAAATGCACTTTTGGCTTTTTGCAGATGCTTTTTAAAGACTACTGAAGAAGATCCCATATATTCTGGATTCACTCTTTTTGGCTGTTTTTTCCATTATGCAGTCCATACATATTTGTTTTTATGTTTATTTAAATAAATCAAGTTTTTTTATTAATAAAAATTATATTAAACATTTCACCTTCATATGAAAATATTTTAAGTTGAGAGAAACAGTCAAGTGAACCGAAACTTGAATGTCCATTAAAACATTGATAATAAACACAAAGAACAAAATTATTTCAAAATTGAATTTATTTATATTATTATTTATATTATAAATGATGACTATCCCACAGTTTGTAATTTCCACTACTAACAACAAGTTTACCCCATTAACATTTGTATTTCTGTAATTTTGTCCAAATGTGAAAATATGATTTCATTTGTACATTTTAGAAAAATAAAATTCTATGTATCCTCAGCAAGATCAAGGACTCTTATATCTTAGATGAGATAAAAAATAGAATTTGTTTGCTTAACAATATTAATGCTAACATTAATAGGGACATTTTCTAAATGTTCACAGGCTAAAAAGTGTCCATACTTGTAGCTGAAGAAACACCTAATTACAACAAGATTTAATATTCATTTATTTATGAAAATGCATAATCATTCCATAACCATTAGCAAATGGGTCAGAAACCAAGACGAGCAGATACAAGTTACCGCGCTAGTTAAGGAGGACCCCACTGATGAAGACTTACTCATTTAATTGAATTAAAATAGCATTGTAGGCGATAAGATCCTGTGTTGATAATGACCTGTGTGTTTAATGAATAATTAATCTAATCATGATAAGACAGCAATAAATCAGACCTGCATGCTTCACTGAGGGTAGAAGCGTGTAACATTTGTACCCTGTAGCACCACCAAGAGAGAAAATTTGAAAACCCTTGCATACAGTGACCTGCTATGAGAAGGGCACTTCAGTTCATTTGTTGGCATAAACGGAGCTCAAGTACTGCCCAAATGGTTCAGTCTTTTGTATGGAATTTGGTGGTGATGCTGTTGCCATGGTGCAAATGCACAGAACATTAAGCAATTCATACAAAGAGTGCACAGAAAAGCTTACATGTCTTCCACTAATAAATTGCCTGTTGAGCTGAAAATAAAGAATTCTAGATGTTAGCACAGAATGTTCCACGGCGTATGGAGCACAGGTCGTATAGACAGACTGTTCACAGCTCAAGAGAATGGACTTAGAGCAAAATGTTTGAAAATGCTAGGGGAGTGAGACACGTGGGAAATAACATTGAAAAGTCACTGACACATGTGTGGAGATGTTATAACGGTGATGCTTGCAGGCTGATCAGAATTGCACTTACTTGAGGAACTTGCGCTGCCTCTGCCTCTACTTTATTATATACCTCCAGGGATTTCCTGGGGACTGTGGTGTCTGGCTGAGTCTTGCAATCCATAGACCTGTTGTTGTGTCATAAGAAACAAATGTTCACAAAAGGTGTTCAAAAGAGATATGTACAGTATATTTTGCGATACATATTTTTAAAAGTCTGGAAATATATACAGCCGCGGAAAAAATAGCATAAAGTTAAAGTTAATTGAGACCTAGTGTACCAAAAGCAAAGTCCCTTAAAGGAAGGTCTTTACACTCGGTGGCCATAATTGCAATGTCCCATCTGCTTGAATGGAAAAGACAGATATCTCAAAAATGTCTGGCTAAGATCACAAAAACAACATTTTTGAGAGTTGTTTATTATATTATAATAGCCTGTTTCCACCGGTTCGACGCGTGGACTACAGAACAGATGATAGACGGACATTATCACGTTCGCAGAGTAATCAACCAATCACAGCGAGGCATTTTCTCCTCTCACTAAAACTTGGTGTCACTGTTGATTTGTGCTTTACACACTATATAAACTCATGCATCATAATATTTGCTTTGTTTTGTTCCCTACTTTGTTTGTTTTACAGTTTCTCATTCAAATTTTTATTAAGGAGGCGTGACCTCCCTTGCCTTTCCATACAAGATGCCTCCGCACTCAAGTGGATGAGATGCTTATGAATATTTCCGTCTTTCGTTCTGGTGATGACACTGAGACTTGTCTTACCTCGACTGCTGCTTTGGCTCTCTCAAACTCTTCCTCCAGAGACTGGTTTCTGGACAGGAGTGTACTGCCCCACCTTTGGTCTTTGCTCAAACGGCCCTGTTAGACACACGTACACAACACGGGAGTCAGAGAAAACATGGTCAGCCATCGACAGGAGAAAAGGCCCTGCCCTTGCCAACCCCTCACGCCGGAGGCAAGGAGAAATGCCAGCATCAGCAACGCAGGGTTTTCTTTTTTTCTCCCACTCTCTATTGTGTGTCTCTCTCTCTCTTATCCGAGATGTTGTTGTCCACACCTGACATTCTCACACGCTCACAATGCCTCTGGATTGACTTGTCATGCGCACTGAGTTACCTTTACACATTTTTCTCTGTATGCAAATTTTAAAATAGCATGGCGGGAGACTTTTGCTCAGCATGAACTGTCAAATATGCAGCACTTTTTCGGCAATGTACAGTACACCCAAAGACATGCTTCACATGCGGCAAAGCCATTCATTTTGATCACGTTGCTGTATGTGTACACCACCCACCAACAAAAACCAAGCTTTATGCAAACAGAACAGTAAGATCCCAAGGGTTTCATTTTCTCACAGTTTTTAGGCCATCATCCGATGAGGCTTTATTCGGAGACATATGGCCAATAAAGAACAGGAGCTTCCATTTACATTTGCTGATACAATCAAATCTATTCTTGGTTAACTGTGTTTTTGTATGTTCAGGCATAATAATGCCATAGTTTAATGCTCCTAACACGTACATTTGCGTGTCATTTTAATGAATAAAGTAATCATAGTTACCCTTTAACAACCACCCTCTGCCTGTAGCTTTGTATCTTGTTCTTGGTCGCTCTAAATGTCAAGTGCTGAGCTATCAATGGAAAACTTCCATTCCCCCAATTCAATTCTCGGCATAACAAAGCCTTCCAGGCAGACTGAATCAAAGGAAGACCATGAAGTATTTTCCACCTGCCTCGTTGGATATTAATCAATTACAGAGGTTACAGAGTTAAACAAATTTCATACAGGAGGCTATAATGGAGGCCTCAAAAAAGGACAATTGGTCTTGCTTCATTGTGCTGGTGCAGCCCTGTATAATTACATTTAATGTGCCTTGTCAAATTTCCAACAATTACCTTTAACATTACATATTCCATTTCTCTGGCCCCTTAAAGTGGGATGACAATCTGGGCTTATTTTTTTGGAACCATGCAGCTCACATGTGTTATGATTGCTCCAGTCTTAACAGATGTCTAGAAAGACGCATAAATGTTCCGTATTCTTTAACAACCTTTCATCAATGTATCATGGTGTTTCTGCTACTACAGGCACTATTTTGTTCAAAGATTTATAGATTTTATTATTTAGACTTTTAAGCCGAGATTCTAAAACTGAAAATACCACATTACATACCTTATTGTCAAAGGTTTAGCCACTTTCTAATATACTGTACTATTCATATTTTTTCCTACATTTGATAATAATAGTAAACTCATCCAAACTATGGAATAAGACTAATGTAACTTTAGGAATTATGTTGTGAAATAAAAACTGTGTTTTTGCATCTTTATTGTAAAATTAATTTGTGAAAATGCACTTTTGGCTTTTTGCAGATGCTTTTTAAAGACTACTGAAGAAGATCCCATATATTCTGGATTCACTCTTTTTGGCTGTTTTTTCCATTATGCAGTCCATACATATTTGTTTTTATGTTTATTTAAATAAATCAAGTTTTTTTATTAATAAAAATTATATTAAACATTTCACCTTCATATGCAAATATTTTAAGTTGAGAGAAACAGTCAAGTGAACCGAAACTTGAATGTCCATTAAAACATTGATAATAAACACAAAGAACAAAATTATTTCAAAATTGAATTTATTTATATTATTATTTATATTATAAATGATGACTATCCCACAGTTTGTAATTTCCACTACTACCAACAAGTTTACCCCATTAACATTTGTATTTCTGTAATTTTGTCCAAATGTGAAAATATGATTTCATTTGTACATTTTAGAAAAATAAAATTCTATGTATCCTCAGCAAGATCAAGGACTCTTATATCTTAGATGAGATAAAAAATAGAATTTGTTTGCTTAACAATATTAATGCTAACATTAATAGGGACATTTTCTAAATGTTCACAGGCTAAAAAGTGTCCATACTTGTAGCTGAAGAAACACCTAATTACAACAAGATTTAATATTCATTTATTTATGAAAATGCATAATCATTCCATAACCATTAGCAAATGGGTCAGAAACCAAGACGAGCAGATACAAGTTACCGCGCTAGTTAAGGAGGACCCCACTGATGAAGACTTACTCATTTAATTGAATTAAAATAGCATTGTAGGCGATAAGATCCTGTGTTGATAATGACCTGTGTGTTTAATGAATAATTAATCTAATCATGATAAGACAGCAATAAATCAGACCTGCATGCTTCACTGAGGGTAGAAGCGTGTAACATTTGTACCCTGTAGCACCACCAAGAGAGAAAATTTGAAAACCCTTGCATACAGTGACCTGCTGTGAGAAGGGCACTTCAGTTCATTTGTTGGCATAAACGGAGCTCAAGTACTGCCCAAATGGTTCAGTCTTTTGTATGGAATTTGGTGGTGATGCTGTTGCCATGGTGCAAATGCACAGAACATTAAGCAATTCATACAAAGAGTGCACAGAAAAGCTTACATGTCTTCCACTAATAAATTGCCTGTTGAGCTGAAAATAAAGAATTCTAGATGTTAGCACAGAATGTTCCACGGCGTATGGAGCACAGGTCGTATAGACAGACTGTTCACAGCTCAAGAGAATGGACTTAGAGCAAAATGTTTGAAAATGCTAGGGGAGTGAGACACGTGGGAAATAACATTGAAAAGTCACTGACACATGTGTGGAGATGTTATAACGGTGATGCTTGCAGGCTGATCAGAATTGCACTTACTTGAGGAACTTGCGCTGCCTCTGCCTCTACTTTATTATATACCTCCAGGGATTTCCTGGGGACTGTGGTGTCTGGCTGAGTCTTGCAATCCATAGACCTGTTGTTGTGTCATAAGAAACAAATGTTCACAAAAGGTGTTCAAAAGAGATATGTACAGTATATTTTGCGATACATATTTTTAAAAGTCTGGAAATATATACAGCCGCGGAAAAAATTAGAGACCATTTCAAAATTACTATTTATCATTAATAGGTAAGTTCAGATAAAACATTTTTTTTGTTTCATTCTGTTAAATACTACCAAATTTTAAAAAATATATATTGTTTCTATTTACATTTATTTGCAGAACATGAAAACTGGAGAAACAGGCCAAAATAGCAGAAAAGATGCTCAGTATTTTTTCAGACCTCAAATACTGCAAAGAAAACAAGTTCATATTCACTTTTAAGCAATATAACAGTAATATTTGTACATGTATGTAGGAAAAGTAAAAAAAAATTATGTGATAACTTATGTGTCTTGTCATGGTGTCAGTATTTCACATTGCTGTTGGATGACCTCACTCCTGAGGTTTAATTTTGTTCAAATTCAACCGACACTGGACTGGAATGGCCACAATACATCTAGAAATGCTGATGAAAAAGAAAATTTGGAACTTAGCCTATACAGTATATACAAAACTGTGTTAGAACAGCTGCTTACAACATAAATTCCCCCGAAAGTTTAGATGAACGTCTTCTCTCAAGTTTCCACTTTCTGCTTCCATTTCGCTCTGGATGTAGGTTGAGTTCCTCCCATTTCTCCAACGAAGATGTAACTGCAACTGCAAGTTAAATGAGGCCATGCTGCTTGACAAAAATATATCATCTTAACAGCACCAAAGTAAACTAGCAAACCACCAAAGTCAGTGGAATTTAAGTTAGTACATACACACATATTAAAAACTACAGCCTAAAGCACTCTTATCCAAATGGTGTGCAAGCTTATGATGTTTTTCTCACTTGAAAAAATAAATGAGTGCCAATTACAGAAAACGTTCATTTCATGCCATGAAGAAACACATTTTCATCTGTGAGCATCTGCTGCGAGTGCTTCTGGCCATAACAGCACTTTACTCTTCATTTACTCTTCATACACTTCACACCTGAATCCAGTGAAACTTTTTCATGTGTGCGGGAACAGGTGACGCTCTGTTCGACGTCCACCTGAATCAGCTCTGTTTCATCTGGCTTCTTTCTGTACGGTGTGCCCTTCAAGGAAAGAGGGCTTTTCCTGTCTTTGCTATGTCTTCTCTCACCTGGCTCACTCAGATCCAGCAGATCCAAGGAGGAGGACAGTACTAGACATGAACGAACAGAAAATAAAAACACAGATAAGTAAGGGAAACTTTTCCTTACTTGCCTTCCTGCTTCAGAAAGGATAATGACATTTCACAGAGTGTCATTGTGGAACTGACTGAATATATTGTGAACTAACGCGTTTTTGCCCAGTTCCAATTTAGCACATCAACCAAAAGCCCACTGTCTGCTAGAGAAAAACAGAGAATAACACGTCCTAGTTTGGTTGTTGCTCTTGGCACTTATCTACCTGGGTGGCCACAGCAATAAAAGACAGCAGGCAGCTCCGACAGCCGAGGGGGGCAGTGTCAAATAATCTTTGATGTTGCATGTTCCTCTCCAAGAGAACAAATGATACACATACATACAGTATGTATTATATATAATACTTAATACAGAACACTGTGTTCTGCTACAGAGAAGGAAAGTTTTCAGGTTTTAGTAGATTGCTGAACTTCTTTAACATTATGTAACCTAAGTTATCTTATTTTTTGGGCACAATGAAATCCATTTAACGAGAAAGTGCTACAAATTTCTTGACTTTCTGTAGGTCTTCATTAACAGGTGTTACACAAATGGTCATGCAGGTCAGTTGCATAGATGCCAAGAAGTGTGAGGAGTGCACGATGCAAGCCTTGAGGGCCAGACAACACCTTCTGAAATCTGGTACAAACATCAGAACTGAATCCAGGTTATCACCTGTGCTTTTGTTTCTGCCAACCACGCAACACAAATAGTTTTACAGGTCCAAAACTACAAAAACCTGCCAACACCCCAGAGTCGGCGCCAGACCACGACTAACAGGGGGGCAAGTGGCTCCCAGTGGGAGGGCACACAATCAGCATCATTAATACAAAAAAGTCAAAACTACCACATTTGTGCAAGGGCACACTTACAACTCGTGCAGGGTGCTATTTTCCATACAAGTGAACAAGAATAACAAACAATATTACCACACACAGTCACAACAAAAACAACAGGTTGACAATTCTAACCTATGCTGTGATATAATGCTCCTTCGCACCGAGGCTTGCTAAAAGTAATGAAACACACGCGCCTTTTAAATAACCTCCTTAAAACTGTGTCCTTCCATTCGGTTGTAAATTTTCCTTTTACAAAGCTGAACTAACTGAGCCTTCCGTTTGTGAAGTTGCTAATTGCTAGCGGCTTCCCTCCACACGTATACATACATTAATACGCTGCGTAATGACGCATCATCACAACAACCGTACTAGATTAATCTTTTTTACAAAGTAAACACATAGGCTAGGCTACCATTTTCATTTCCACTTTGTTTAAAGTTCTTTAAACGTTAAAACTTTGTATTAATTATTTTCAGTATGTATTACATGAATTTAAAACTGTTTCATGTGGGGGGGACAACAACCCTGTGGGGGGGCCCCTGCAACACCCAAGCAGCCTTTGAACACTGCAGTCAGTTCTATACAAGCTAACAGTGTATCTAAGCAAACCATTGTTTCACAAAGTGTTCATGGTCTACAATGTAAACAAATAAAAACGTAACTTAAACATTGAATTCATTTAAAACACTGACTCATCAACATGCTTTAAAAGACTTGTGCTTCTGTTTTCTATCTTTTTGTGCTTCTGTAGTCATAAGGGCATATTTATACAATGCTTGTGTGCTTTTAATGCCCACTCAGGTGTATGGTACAAAATGTACAAAAGACTTGTTATAACAAAACGATTGTTATTTGGCAAAAATACATACAAAAAGTATGTATTTTTAACAAGACTCAATAAGCTTTCTACAGTGCATGAGATGCATGTTATTGTTTGCCAAGCCTCCTTACATTTTTTCCAAAGTTGAACTTTAGTTTACACGAATACAACATTTATGATACATTTTGAATAATATATTTGAGTCCATTTTCCAGCCCAGGACATTACTAAAAGTACTTCTTAATTTTGCTGCACTGCTAAAGTTGTCCTCCAGCAGAAGTACATTGACAACTTTATGGTTTGCACCCATAGATGCCTTTAATAAAATGTGATACAGAGCTGAGACTTAATGTGCTGATCATGTTTTAAATCTCATAAGCTGTCTTTAGAAGAAACAGGTGGCCCAATACTTCAATAACACAATAGTCTGTAGAAGTTGGAAACCAAAGCGATCAGTGCTTTTGTATCCCCAAAATCTCATTTCAAGGAGCACACCCTGATGAATCAGCTAGGGAATAGTAATTGATTTCAGAGGTGTTCTTTTTTAAAGATTACAGCAGATCCTGTTAAAGACCTGAATTGAAATTTCTATAATCAGCTCTATTCCTGTTACAAACAGACACTGTTTAACAGTGCCTGGTGTTCCTCTAATCATCAAAAGCCTTTTTACATTTTCATCATGGAATTACATATAATTTAGATATAATCACATTTATAAAACAATAGCTGCAAAAACCTGCTTTAATGTTACTGCTTAAATTTTACATTTGGCAAAAGTGCTTCAAATTTTTGTCAGACACTTAAATACTCAACTATGCATAGATCAATAACTGGCACCTGTACTGCTTGCCTGATAGACTGAAAATCTTTTATACACTGAAGTAAGTTAGCACGTCGTGACATTTCGATTGCATGAAGTTCTGCCTGGTATTTTTAATCCACAGCAAGCATTTCGCTTACAGACATTTCACAGTAATTACCACCGCTGCTTCATTACAAGCAAATCTGAAGATACCCTAAACGTATTCTGTTGCCAATTATAATCTGTTGTTTTCCTAATATAGAATAAACTCACCAAACAGTGTGCACAACCAGAAAGGGAGCAGATGCTCTCCAAGCAGTAGGAGTAGTTGTCTAAATTGCTTTTTAATACAAGCGAGCCAGGATGCAAGCAAAATATAGTTTTAATTTCTTTTATTGTGTACATCAAGTAGATCTGCCCTGCACTTACTGCATTCAGATCTCCTGTAGTGCCTTCTCAGTTAGTTATGTGTTTGTTTGCTCTGCTATTAAATGCCAAAGACAGTACATTTGTGAGGAGTTAACTAGGTGGAAGATTAAGAGAAGAAGTAATAATGTATTTGGTGTGAGTTGTATTAAAACATCCAAATGTATTATTTTTATTTGATAAGGTTGTTAAGATGTTATGGACAGTGAGCGAAGAAAATATTCAGGAGAAGGCGAGTATCTGGTACCTGCCGTGTTGGAGGTTACTGGACGGGCAGCTCCATCACACTTGGTCTCACAGAGGAAATCATCGATGGAGGGGCTCAGCAAGGGACGGCTCTCTTGTTGCTCACTCACCAGCTGAAAAAAATCAAGCAGAAGTATCCGGTGAGAGACACATTATTGCACTTGGCCTCTTGCACTCTTATTACTTGAATTGCAGCTGGCCTCCATTGCAATGACCATCTTTGTGACGATTGGCAATGATGGCAGTCACTTCCCTCTTTAGCTCCTGCCTATTCGCACGTCTGAGAAGACTATTCTTACCTTGTCCACAAAAAACAGCTCACCTGAGGATTATTCTCAATTTATTTTTTTCAATGGGGTATATGCACACGGGACACATACTTCCGCTAAAATCTCAGCCAGCTAGGTCACTTCCGCTCTCAAAGCGCTAAAGGGATTTTTCACCAAGTGATAACGATGTGTTTAGTAAGAAAACTTTCAAATTTCTGCGAACCGACAGCACTACAAGTGAGCATTGTTAAGTGCCTCTGTGATCATGCATCTAGTAAGTGCAAAAGTTCACTCTTGCTTTTTTTCATATTTGTTGATGTACCTTGAAACGGATAGCCTGAAGTGCTTCTCCTTTTTGGTTGTCCGCGTATGGCAAAGTGTTTGAATAATTAGACTCACGTTGTTGATCGTAATCCTATGTGCATCCTTAACAGTGTTGGGTGTAACTAGTTACTAAGTAATTAGTTATTGTAATTTAATTACTTTTCACTTGAAAACGTAAAGTAAGGGATTACTCTTATTTTTTCTGTAATTTAATTACAGTTACTTTTGATGTAATTAGACTAAATACTTTGTGTAATGTGTGTGCAATAGTGGAATTAACAAATCAAAATTCAAAGTCTAACTTTAAAATCTGTGCTTTAATGTATAATTCTCACATTTGTAATACTTTGGTCGGTAAATAAGAGTACTTTATGTAGTTTATATTATTTATTTGAATGAATTAAAAGAGCCGTCCTTGAATCACTTAACTAATCAAAGTTGATGTAGGATATAGAAAGTAATTAGTAATAAGTAACTAAATACTTTTTGGAGAGAGTAATTTGTACAGTAATCTAATTACACAATTGAATATGTAATTAGTAACTAGTAATTAATTACTTTTTCAGAGTAAATTACCCAACACTGATCCTTAAGCGAAAACGCCATTGCTCCCTTTGATGCCGGATGTAATAGCCTGGCTGAGATTTTAGCAGAAGTACGTCATCGACCCGCATGCATATACCCCATTAATCTCCCTACGGTACAAAGCCATTTGACCAATATTATACGACCAAGTGTGCTGCTGTGGAGAATATTAACACAGCTGTAAATCTGATGTGTCAATATTTGGGACAATTGCGCTCATGCCAATACAACAGTCCAACAAAGAAGAATTTAGTATTGAGAAACGTACATTTTAGACAATTAATTCAGACATTTTATAGTACTATATTGCCGAATATTGACCAATAAAAACCCAAGGCTGTATTAGCTTTTTAATAAAACACAAAAAATAGTCATTGTTGCTGAACTGGTGTAACAATAAAACCAGCAGAAAGAGATGCAAAATAAGTAAATAAATATACAAACAAACTAATAATTAAGAAACAGGCTAATCCACAAACTGATAGCTTGTGTGAACTACTGCCAACATAAGCAAGCGGAATGATATAGAACAACTCTATAACAAAAGCAGT
This sequence comes from Triplophysa rosa, assembly GCF_024868665.1. Classification (NCBI taxonomy): domain Eukaryota; kingdom Metazoa; phylum Chordata; class Actinopteri; order Cypriniformes; family Nemacheilidae; genus Triplophysa; species Triplophysa rosa. Next base: position 8,300,054 of record NC_079896.1, on the reverse strand, counting down.
TTATTCAGCACACTAATGGTTTGCTGTGTTCCAGTCAACTCGAATAGCCTATATTGTTTAGAGTATTTCCCACCTCAACCCGGATATAATGTCTAAATTTACTAACATCAAAAGTATTAAGTAACACTAAAACATTAATAGGATACCAGCGTGGTTGTACTAAGAAAGCCAATCGGTCATTTATGACGTCAAAAATGGGACTTTTGTCCATTGACTTTTTGGTACTAATCATCACCTAAATTTCCCGTGTTTGGCCTTAACTATGCATGTCAGTCAGAGTGGCAAGTTTCTTAACTAAAACGAATAGAAACCTGCCTGAGAAGCACAACGAAACAGGACTTTAGGAACTTGTGCAGAAAAATACAAGGAGAAAGGAGCGTTTCATACATTTTAAAGGTAAGATGCTTTGATGCGTTACTTCACTATGGGTAGCTTGAATGTATGGCTCGCAGCCTCGTTGTATACCCGTTTGTAAAAGACAGAGATAATAGTTCTGACGCAAGATACATTGTAGCAAATAACAGGACTGGCACATGATTTTTGAGAAGTTGCATGAATCCCGTGGTGTCTTCGACTTCCGGCGCTTGTCAGATCAATTGGCGTATGAAAGTAGCCTACCGCGAGAGCAGACTGCCCCCTATTGAAACACTCTCGCGGTACTTCAAGTCTAACGATATACACATCCTTCCGTGTATCCTCTCTCTGGACTCTGCTACACATTTAACTTTGTTCAAAACACACGTATCAAACAAGTTATTTCACAAAATAGCAAGACTTAAGACTTATTTATTGATAAAAAGAAGTGACTCGCATACCTTTGCGATGTTTGTCGAGTCTTAAGTCGCTTTCTGCACAGTCCGTCTGTATTTACAGTATGCAATTATTTGTTTTTGTTGTGTTGTTTTACAAAGTGTTGTCATTGTGTTTTTACCTGATGTGATGTCTGCTGTGAAGCGCTTTGAGAAAGCAACTTTTAATGGTGCTATATAAAATGAATGTATTATTATTATTTGTTCTTTATGCCAGTAAGAGAATTAAATTTAATATAGGTAGGCCTACATATTCGAAGTAGGGCAGAAAAGTGACATTTTCACAGCATCATTTGCAAAGTCAGTTTTTAAGTAGCAACTTGTAGACATTTCAATATAGGTGTTTTTCTACTAGTGTTTTCAGCAAACTGTCAATTGCTTTTCTCAGTCAAGTGGAGTGCCACGCATAGCAATGTAGTCACATACCCCAAAGCCACAGCAGTATTGTGATATAATAAAAATGGAGTGTATTTCTTGATTTCTTCACAGTTGCACACTATAAGCACAATATACATTTAATGTCTAATTGCAGTCTTGCAGACTGTTTATTTTACATTGACACTACCATTGTGCTTTTTGTACACTAGAGGGTGCACACATTAAGTTAATTTTGTCTGTGAGAAATATACTTGGTTTAATGTTATTTTCAACATGTGGACCCCTTCCTAGTTTGGGAACCTTTGACTTGATGCCATGTTCATCTTCAACATGTTATACACTAAACAATTTAGTCTATTCTTGTGTTTATTGTGTTTATGTTCACAAGTTTATTCTTGTGGTCAATGCATGTTGGTTTTTAAGGGTTTTCTTCAATTCATACCTACATTGACAGGTTTAACTCAGTACCTCAGATTTATGCACAACGGTGCCATCTGTTGAGTGAACTATATTTGGAGTTGCAAAAATAGCTGCTTTATAAGAGTGACAATTCTGTGACAGGTTGGACTCGCCAGGGCATTATGTGATTGGCCTACGAGTTGCATGTGATCATGAAGTATATCACAAATAGTACATCGTGCTATAAAGTAATTGTGTATGTATGTAATTAGTGTTAAGATGTCTGTAAAATGCCCCCATAAGTGTACTATGTGTTACTATGATAGAATGTGCGTATGTTCTCCTGAGAGTCTGGCAGTGAGGTGGCCCTGTGTCTACAGAATGGAAACAACACATCAATCATCATCACTTGTTCTCATAGTGTGCATTCAGCCGTTCCACAGGCTCATAGGAGGAGAGCACTGTTACAGTATGTGCACTGAATAGGAATAACTATCCTATTTAAAAATGTCTTGTTTTTGGTGGCAAAGATACATATTTTAAAAGCAAAAAGATTTACAGTGATTCATCTGTTCCCTCAGTAGAGATACAAACTTGGAGTTTTGCTTTGGTGTATACAGTAAACAACAAAAAACGTTAGTCTTTGTGTATTCAAGACCTCTTAAAGCGATCAAGACAAACTTGGTCGCTTCACATACAAATGATTTAGTCTACGTGTATTTTGATAATTTGCCCTTAAGTTTAAAAAAGGGGCTTATTGTATTTACACTGACCATGGATACTAATAAATATATTAAGATTAAAGACAAGCTATCAATAAGTTTAATTTATTATAAAAAGCTCATAAATTACAAGCTGATCACCATTGGAAAATGTGTGTTTATTTTCATTTAATGGCTGTTTAAACTGTGAAATACAATCAATATTGACAATTCAAGATTCAATATTTGAGCATAATTATGATAGCAAAGCTGTTTCAATACACTTTGAAACAGAACATGTTCATGCAAAATCAAAAGCCCCTTGTTTAGTCAAAAATAACAAATTACAGGACAGTCAAAGAGTAGAACGAATTTCTTTCAATTTTGTTCCATAAAATAACATTTAATAGGTGATACTTTCAGTCACTAATATTCTGCTTAAAGGGGCTGTGCAACGGTGTTTCATGCATTCTGACTTCTTTACCATGTTAAACGTGCTGTCTTCTCATGCTTGACATGGTCAACTTGTCAAAAACGAGTTGGGCGTATGACGTAGTATTTCTGTGCTCGATACACTCCCCCAGTGTTCGTATAGGTTTCGTAAAGTTTTTTTCGAACATGAAAATCTGTTTTGCAAAAAAGCGAGAAGGAGCACGCCCACGTGTCAACCAAGGAGAGTGGGAGAAGAAGCATGCGCACACGTCAACCAGCTGGAGCAAGAGAGTGAGAGCACTGAGTTCGCGAAGTTCAGCTGTGTTTGTTTGTTCACTGCATTTCGGCTAGGAATGTTATATAAACGGTGGATATAATGCTGGATTTAGAGATCGTTTGAAACTGATAGATGGAGTGGTCCCAGCGCTAAAAAATGCCCGATATGAACCGCACGCGGTAAGTGAAACTGAGTCATATGTCTGTGTTTTGTTGGCAAGTACTCAAGATTAACATGAGATATGCAGAAACTGTCTGAGTTACGGCCACTTAAATTCTGTCTCCTTTCTGGGTCCACAGAAGAAAACCACACTACATTATTCTATAAGCGTGAGTAAATGTTGGCTGAATTTTCATTTTACCCTTTCTATTCCTTTCTTATATCCTTATATATATTTACATGCATTACCCATTTCAACTTTGACTCAAAATTATTGAGCATTTATTCAACACCTCAGTAAGTAATTTTCATGATTGTTGTTAATACATCACAGGTCAAAGAAGACCATATAGGTCACATGACAATGAAAATATGGTGGGTATGTCTTGAATGTATCCATGTACAGTATTCAGTATGTAGAAAGACTGTGGCTGGTTCAAGTTTTAGGGTTGGATCTATAATCTGCAGGATGAGCTCCAAGAGCAAGATTGAGCAATGTTGGTGTTGTGTGTTTGTCAAATCTTGTTGGGGTTGGAGTGTTGAATGGAAAAAAGTGCAGTTTGTGTGGGTCTATCTGACTATCCATCTTCAGCAGCCTAATGTCACGGGATGCAGTATATACAGAGCACACGATGAAAGAGTAGTATTCAAAAGAGTTAATAAATCCACAACCGAAGGCAAGCCAGGACGACGGCTCTCGGTGGAGTCGATGGAGGCAGGAGCCATGGTGGAGATGGGAGAGGCGACACCAGGGGGCTGACTGTCGGGGACAGAGCTGGTGGAGGAGGAACCCAGGGTGGACACGAGCAGACGGACAGCCGGGGTGACACTGAGGATCCGAAGGGCCAAGGTGGAACCGGCGGCTAAGGAGACTGAGGCCATGCATATAGTTCACTCAACAGAGCGACCGAGGATGAAGGCAGAGCCGGAGGTAAGGAGGAGCCTGACAGAGCCATAGGAACGGAGTGACGAGGCGTAGCCGGAGGATTAGAGTCCCGAGGCAGCGGATGGTCAATGACTGACCAAGGCGGAGCTGGAGGGACGAGGGAGCCTGGCGGAGCTGGTGGGATGATGGGCCACGGTGGAGACGAGGGAGGCAGGAGCCAAAGTGTAGCCGCTCCGAGGTGGAGACCGGGTCTCGGAGGCGGAGACATGGGAAACTCAACCCACGAGGCAGCTGGCAGCTAGAGATCCCCAAGCTCATCCAACCCAATGGCATTGGCATGCTGAGTGTGAGCTGAGGTGTCTTCAGATGCTAGCGGACCCAGGGCTGATGGACTGGCTGGCAGCAACAGAAGAGGCGGGAAAAGGAGGCTGGGCGGGACCTTCTTGGAGGCAGGAGAGGATCTGCTGGCTGACGATGAGCTGGACAAGACCAGCGGAGACTAAGGAGACGAAAGAGAGCTGGACGGGACCAGCAGGGACTCGGGAGACGAAGGAGAGCTGGACGGGACCAGCGGAGACTCAGGGGACATGGGAGATACAGGAGACACTGGAGGTTCAGGGGAACTGAGAACAACCTTTCCAAACCAGTCAATTAAATCCTCTTCAATAACACAGTCCATAATGCCAGAGGCCAGTTGCAGCTCACCCTCAGTGGCGGGAGTGTGGGCGGGGCTTCTCTCTATGCCCTTGATCTCCACCAGCACTCCCACGGCGAAGCATGGTGTTGCCGGCTCACGCACCTGGTCAGAATCTTCAGGCTCGGGCTCCGGGGCGATGATGGGCTAAGTCGCAGTTGTGCACGCTCGCTCTCGTGGCTCGGGCTCTCCGTCTGCGGTGGGCTCGTGCAGACGCTCCGTGCAGCGGGGTGATGGCTGGCTGGTCTCTGGTTCGGGAGTGGGTCCTCAGCGGGGCAGACAGAGAAAAAAACGTCCATTTTTCGCCAGTTAATTAATAATAAAATAATAAATTAATGAACTGTTGCAAATAAGCAAATACAATTTTTTTTAACTGTAACCTTATCAACTCTTGCTTAATTGGGGGCTTCTGTTTTTTGTTTTACCTCTGATGTCTTTTTAATTTGTCCAGAGCTTACAAGACTGAACAGACAAAGGTCAGCCTGGAATTGTAATTCATTCAATTACAATTAATTGCATAATTTAAAAATAAATGTAAAATAAAAATCTAAAAAAATATACTTGGCAAATGAGACCGAATATATTCTACTCTCAAACTGTACAGTCAATTGTGCAAAAGTTTGTGATTCAGAGATTGACTGAAGCTTTGAAACACATGCTGAATATTCATGAATATTGAGATCAGCGTATGCTGGTCTCCGTGATCATTTGGAAGAGCTTTCCTGTTGTGATATTCTCTGCCAGAATGCTGACCCAGCGATCTTAATTGGGTTGCAGAGACATCACCTGGCTCTAGTGTCAGGGAGGAGATTTATCTGTTGGCTGGCTGGAATGTCTGATGTTACCCAAATTGAACTCCTGCTGTTACAACACCTTGGCTTGCACCTTGTTACAACACCAATTTTCAAAACTAAAAGAAATGATGACCTACAGCCTCATGTGCTCATGCTTTTGCCTAGTTTGTTAAAGATTATATTTATTTATTAAACATATTTTAATTCATATGAAAAACATACAACTTTATATTAAAAATGTAGGTACTGCATGAATCTTTTGGAATCTTAATCCTGAAACAGAAACGGATGTCTTATTTTACAGGTCGTATTTGCTGATCTAAGCATTTGAAGTGTCCGGTTGGGTTAGGTAATAGCATCTCCAGTCCGGATGTTTTATAATGGTATGTGTGCTCAATTTAAGGGCTCAATTTTTAATTTGCTGCTCATGGCCTTATTATAAAAGCATAAGGCCCTCCCTTGTGAATTCCAACAGAATGAGGGCCATAATGAAAGAGGGGAACATTTCTGAAATGTTTCTGGCTCTACTTCATTATATGATTTACCTGTATTCAATGTTAATTCATTCTTTACTTGGCACAATTTTTTTAAATAATTTTTTATATAACAATAATGTGATTTGCTGTCATTGAAGGGAATTATTATAGGAACAAAGCAGAGCAAATGACTGCAGTCACACATTACAGAATAGTTTGACTTTTGTTTCCACAGTCTGATAGCAATGTAAATGAAAGCCACACAAGAGGTGTGCAGTTGTTGGAAAGTTTCTGGGGATTTATTTCACATTTGGTGTGCACACACACATTTACACAATAGACGCTCGATGCCTTCATCTCCAGCTGTCGTTTTAATGTAAACCTTCTTACAATATTGAGGAAATCGAAATGTTCCTACTTAGGTTTGAACTCTTATTGTCATTATAAATGAGTGCTCTTGGTTGCTTTGTCTTATTCATTTGTAACTGAAACATCAAGCTGCCTACAATTCGCAGCGACATCTGAAAGAATTCTGAAAATTCTGTCATTTACTCACCCTCTTGTCATTTCAAACCTGTATGACTTTCATCCGCAAAACACAAAAGAAGATATTGTAAAGATTGTTGGTAACCGAAAAAAAGCCGTTGTTCGGTTATCAACATTTTTCAAATATCTTCAAAATATCGATTGTATTCTGCGGAAGAAAGAAAGTCATACAGGTTTGAAATGGCATGTTTAAAAGAGGGTGAATAAAGGATGACAGAGTTTTCAATTTTGGGTGAACTATCCCTTTAATGTAAATATCAAATCAGCCAAACATGGCATCAACATAAAGATCTGCTGATCATACTGGGGAGAAAAGGTGATTTAAGTGACTTTGAAGTTGAGATTTTTAAGCAAAATGCCTAGGTTTTACAGAGAATGGTGAGGAAAAGAAAAATGATCCTCACATTTGAGTCTTGCCATGGGCAGGTTTGTCTGTGTTGGGCACATAAATCATTATTAAGAAGAGGAACATATTTAAAGCTTCACAGTCATGTAAGGTCCTCTATAAATGTGAATAGTGCAACCTGAGGTACATTATATTCAGCAAGACTTGAACATCAAGGTCACACGTTAACTTTAATTAGGATTTGGTTATTCATGTAGTGCGAAATGTTCTATTTTGAGACTGTGCCATCATTGTGCTTCTGATGTCTCATCTAGGCATGATGCTGCAAGGCATTTATAGCAACTAGATTTGTCCCTGTGAAAATAATTCAATGCTAATACTGACACTGCAGTCAATTAGAAAACCAAAATATTACTTGTACATTCACATTACCAGAATTTGTTATTTAGTCTGATTTAGTTACTGCGCTTTATAATAACCCGACTGTTTCGTATCTTTTCTCTCTTGTTGTACAAAGCACAATAGCAGATCATGTCTTTGTTTTTGCTGAAGGACGAATTATGTCATGGAAAACTTTGTCTCACATGGGTTTAGCTCCCGATGCTCACTCTAAGCTATTGTTGTCAAGGGAACCTGGAAGCAGTAAAGCGAGGACTCTTAAGGGGGTGATCGAGGGGGGTAGACCTATGTGAGGCAATTATAACGGATTTAAAATGACACCATGCATGTACACAACTGCATTATGTATGGAGAAAATATTTCAAAGCCGTTTGTGATGGTCATCAGGCTAAAGACCAACAGTATAGACTTTATCATGAGTGCTTTACTATTTGTGAACCATATCAATATTATATTTAATCCAAAAGTGTTTATACACCAAATATAAGGTAGCCAATGTTTTATTGGTAAAGAATAAAGGTGCTCTGATATCACAATAGATGCGTGTTTCCATTCAACTTTCCATTCATTTAGTTTCCTGTTTTATAATTATTTTCTGTGTATAGAAACACAGTCTGGCTAATAAGAAGCCTATTTTACTTCAAATAAACACTGCTGCCCTGACGTTTTGCAATTTTCCTGAAGTGAGGACAGGTGTTTAAATAACCACAGTTTAAAATTATTTAGGGACACAGAGACCAAGACGTGGTAATTTCTTAACAGAAGTTATTCAGGCTTTATAAAAATATCTTAACATCTATTATTAGATGATATCAAAATAAACATTGCCAATAAATGGGCTGTTTTCTCAGCTGTTTCTGTTGTGGTTCACGAGACTAAACAGATTGAGGTGATGGTTCATACAGTTAAATAGGTCAATATTGATCTGATAAACCCTGGCATATTGACAAAACTCTAAACAGTGAAATGATGTGTGTTCAAGATTCCGTTATCGTTCAATAGACTATGCCACCTGATCTGAAGAACAACTAACCTTCAGGCTATTATGGACAAAGCAAATGAGAGCAGTTGGCTTTAGGTCATTTGACTGTGTTACACATCATCATTATCATTGGTGCAGTAAGAACAATAGACATCAGTTCTACTGAATAAAATAAGAGCTCAATTTAAAAAAGCACCAATGGGAGTGGAAATTTCTGCAGGAGATTTACTAAGGTGTACATTAAAAAACACAGGCACAATATTTCAATATTAATCTTCCAAGAGCAGTGCAAATTCGCACAAGGTTAAAGACATGCTTTTGGGCATTAAATAAAGCCACAAATATCAGTACCATGACTAGCGAAAACCTTAGCCCATATACTTTAGATATGTTCCTTCCACCTAACACCCCCATGAACTTTTTTTTAAACAATTTCGTATTTCCAGGGGGACCGTTAAAGAAAGAGACACATACCTTTTCCTGAAATCCTGTAGAATTCAACAAATCAGATGACGATTGAACTTGCTGAAGTGTTTCAAGAAAGTGTGCCTTATGCATCAGACGTTTAGCCAACGGTCCATATTGTACACATACAGTATGTGTTCACTTAATGTTGCTAAAAACACAACGCACACCCACATTTGGTTTTCAACATTTTTGATTTTCCATTAACTTGTATTGTTTTCTTACTGAGCTAATTCAAATTTTTTATCTCTAAAACCTGCCTAAAAACCTGCCTGTATCTCGACTGCATTTTCAATTTTCTTTTGACATTATGTATGTATGTTTATTAAGCTTTTAACCGGGGACAGTTGGCTTGACTGGTCCCCTTAATGTACTGTAGGTAATTTCATATTTTAGTATCCTTGTGGGGACATTTGGTTCTCACAACGTTGGCAAAACCAACGCACGCACACACACACACACACACGCACACACACAGAGAGAGAGAGAACAAAATGGATTATAACACAAAATGATCCACACAAACCACACATGCAAACAGAAGACAGACTTTAAAACTATGACAATGGCATTACCTTGACTGATATCAACCACAGAAGAGCAAGAACATTTATTATTTTAAGAAAAGTTCTAGCATCACATAAATTTGCTTTGGCTGTCATATGCTGTAAGTGGCACAAAGTGTTAAATAATATTAAATACTGTATATAAAATTAAATTAAACGTTTAGCTTATGACAGGTAGTGCAATACTGAATGTTTGAGGTACAATAAAGTGTCTGCCAATATTACATCCTTTAGAAAACGAATGATTGTGCATTAAAATCCTCTCTGTCCCCCCATGTGTCCGCCGAACATTCTATTGTTCCTATTATATTGCCTGTGACAGGTCTTGCCTGATGGGAAAAGCTCCATTTATAGAGCAGCCCTGAATGAAATTAATAAAAGCCTTTGTTAACTGTTGTGAGTTTAGAATTTCTAATGGCAAAGACACGCTATGTTTTTTCCTTGGCTAAAAGGTAGGGTTTGGAAATGTGATAGTCAAATCATTCCCATTGGAAATCATCACTCGCAAGAATGGAGGTGCTGTATGACCCTTGCGGTTGCTGAGGTAGTTCTGCCCACCTTGTTTGTCATCATGAGGAGGGGCTTGCCTTCTGAGGATGCCTTATTGGGTATCTCCTTCAGGACCATGGCAACGGTCTTATCTGCAGCCCTAGCGTCTTTCCCCTACAACAGTGAAATCAACAATGACTTATGTCAGGACAGAATATTAAGATATTATAAGTATTACTGCTCCTATGGTGGTACAAGGCTCAAAGACGTATGTGATTCACAGCAAAATGAAACACTATAAGCCACATATGAACACAGCTATGGGGCCTTAGTAAATACTTTCTCACTCTTACAAACGTCACACTTGGTTTTACTTTGCCTGATGAAGTGCGAGACACAAAAAGGCCACGGCAGTCATGTGAGTGATAGCGTGGCTGCCGTTAACCACCTTTATCAGAGCTGCGGAGACAGAGATGTATAGCTAGTCTCTTACTTTCACTCAACCCTTTCCTCCCCGGGTAAACAGAGCACCCTATTACTTCAAGAACAAGTAAAATATGGGTTGAATCGATTAGAAAAGCTGTACAATACTCCATTTAGCTCTGCATTAGTCGCAACAACAAAAACAAATGAACTACCAGTTGCAAGCTTTTTAGCTACATCTACATTATTTTAGCAAATATATGCTTGAGCATATACAGCCATGCAATCAAAAAAAATTTTTGTGATGACATGACCGTGTCCCTGTGCACAAAGCCAGGTCCATAAAGGAATGGTTGGTAAATAGTAAATTCAGAAAAACTGATTTTTTTTAATGGTCTATTATTATAGATACTGATACGTATAGATACTGTAGGTCCTGTTTCTCTTCATGTATTTTGGGACAGTATGATACAGATTCACATTTTTCTCTTTTCCATCTAAACCGAAAGCACCATCCATCTTTGCATTTCAAATTGTAGTCTGGTGGGGTGACTGCAATTAGATTTCATAAATATGAAATATAGCATCTTTGCGAATTTTTTTTATATTCAAATACTTCCCACACACACACACACACACAATTTACACCTTAAAACTCTTTCTATAAAACGTATTTCCTGACAGTCTAATCTAGCATGATTCTGCCAGTAGAGATAAGAAAAGTAATCTGTCTCTGTGAGTCAGACTGTGTCGTCACTCTCAGAATGAGTACCAAGTTCTCTATTCAATTACTCTGGCCTGTGATCGTGTCTTAGTGTTCTAACGTGCACTTGGCCTCACAGACATCTCTCCAGAGAACTTGACAACAATCCAAGTGTATGGATGTTAACAGAAACAAATTGACTGCTTGTGTATATGCGATTGTTGCTTGTTGAATTAAGATTGCATTAGTAAAAGGCAAGATTAATAACCTTTTGATTATAGTAAATGTATTCATTTTTGTCAGACAATCAATGATTGTCAGAATCTCAGCAGGCATTTGGCACCACACTGTTAAAGTGATTAACGCAAAAGAGAATTAAAATAACACAATATGTGCAATAATCACATCTGTGGAAATCACACCAATGTGGATATTCGACTCATTTATCACCTAATAAACACACATATATATATAAATACATAACTCAATATGTGCAATAATTGTAAACATTTTTGTAACAAAATAAAAATTTTAAAGGTCCAGTGTGTAATTTTCTGAAGGATATTTTGAAAGAAATGCAATATAATATACATAACTGTCTTCAGAGGTGAAGAAAGACCTTACACAATGAAGTGTTATGTTTTTAATTACCTTAGAATGAGCTATTTATATTTACATACGCCGCGGGTCCCCTTACATGGAATTTGCCATGTTGTTTCTACAGTAGCCCTAAACAGACAAACTGCACTACAGAGCGCGTTTCGTAAACATGTTATCTCCTTCGGCAAAGAAGCAAAAACGTGATGACATCTAAGTCCTGTGTCCGCCATTGCAGTGCTTAGAAAGGGAGGAGGGGGTGGAGTGAGCCATTGGTTGCAATTCACAACCTCACCACTAGATGCCGCTAAATTACATACAGTGGACCTTAAACTAAAATTTGTTTTGTACCAAGTTTAACAATTTTAATAGAGTCTACATTATTGTTTACAGCACAAGTGGTGAGGTCATGATAAGAAACTGGTTGTGAGTGTAATGCTGTAATGTTATTGCCACAGTTTACAGGGTATAATCTCACAAGTGGCTGGTATCAGATGTTATCAGTAGTGCTGAACTAATAAATTCCACGGTGTGCACAATAACATCTTACGCTGCCCCATAGTAACACTCTCTTGAAAATTAATATTTCAAGTAATTAATTACAACATTCAACAGTAGTGATACCACCTTTTCATGCCAATGTGTAAATTAATCATCACCAGTGTGCACAACGTCTCACATTTCCAAATTATGAAAAACAAAATGCTCCCTCATTTGTAAGCCATGCAGCAGAATATCTTTGTCTTAAAATTAATTTGGAGCCTTAATTATCATTCTAATTAGGGAGATGGTGATAATTATATGATCGCCATATGATTGTGAGCTACTCCAAAACTGGTGCTCGCACCCTGCATCATCTGTAGATTATGTAATATCAGGGTTTATAACACATGGCTGTTTGATGCATCTTTCCATTTGATGAATTTGCCCACAACTTCAAAGGGCCCATTCATGTTGAACAGCTTTGACTGGCCACAAATTGAGAATCATCTGGACTGAGTACCAATAGCCATTATGTGCGAACAAAACAGGGCCCTGCCTCTAATTTTGCATGTCTGTACAAGCAGGAACGGTTCGAGCAGGAAGCGGCTATCACAAAAATAAACCGGTCCGCAGCCGTGAAATGATTGAAGAGATAGGAGATGTCCTCGCATGAACTCTTATCTAAGGCTGAAACCTGTCTCATGCCAGAGAGCACTACAAAGCAGTCCAAGAAAAAGTATACCCACCGTGCTGGATGGTTTCCTACATTAAGACGGGACCACCAGTTTGAAAAGCTTAAACTTGATTCATAGTCACACTTCACCAGGAAGGTTTATGATATCTGTTATCCGTTAAGATCGCTATTTATATCACAGAGGTTGTTCGGCTGGCACGGGAGACTACGGAAGTTTGCGATTTAAAAATCGGTGTCAACTGGGCTTAGTTCTGGCATTCATTTTAAAGTCATTTTCTTGGGTCAATCGCCTAAGCTGTAAATGTCATGTGACATCACTCTGGAGCCACAGGACAATGATGCTGATTGGCTGATGGAACCGCAAGAATAAACAGTCCATAGATCTGTGCTGTTGCGTAAAATTATAAATAAATAAAAATAAAATTTGCAAGCCATTAAAATATGCACTAGTAAAACATCTTTTATATTAATGACTTTTTTCATTTTTGATGTTTTATACAGAGAAACGTTATTCCCACAAGATGTAGTTACAGCTTCTAACTGGGCCGTGCTAGCAATCCAACCCTCGACAGCTTGGACTTCACACCTGCCACCTTGAAATGTACATGATGGACACATCTGGCCAGGCTGGCAGTGCCTTGATGTGCTTATCGTGTTTTTACATTACCTATTTTGTGCCATAATACAAACAGCTGACAATCCAAAGTGCTCTACAGTCACAGCTGGTTCTAACAAGGCATTATAGTGAAGTTCTCTGAAAGATGACATCTCATGTTTTATATAGGCTACAGTATATAAACAATATCATCAGTTTGGTCATTTTTGCCAATTTGCAGCTGCAGCAGTGCTGCACACAGAATTACTGAATGGCCTAAATATGTGGCAAACTCCTGCACATTTAATGATTTTAATGTTCTCCCTGCGCTGGGAGCACTTTGTGCTGCTGATCTAATTACAGCCTTTCAGGCTAAACAGAGAAGGAAGACATCCTTTTGCTAATCTGGGATCATTTCTGACCAACTTTATTCTTAAAGTGTACAGAAACAGGTCTGTGAAGGCAGGTGTTTACACCTAGACGCCATAGCAAATAATACGTTTCAGTGTGGTCCAAAAGTTTAAAATTATTATTTTTATTCTTTTGTGATGTTAAATGAGATGTTTTTTCACAATATAGCATTTTTGGTAACAGTTTACATTAAGATTATATTTGTATATGCTAACATGAAGTAACAATGAGCAATATAGTTTACAGTTTATTGATCTTTATTAATGTTAGTTTATGTCAATGCAATTGTTTGTGTTAGTTCACAGTGCACAGTGAAATTAACATTAATAAATGCTGTACACCGTAAAAAAAAATGTGGCAGCTGGGGTGCCGGAAATAAACCGCAGAGTAGCAGTTTTCCCTGTAAAATTACATGTTTCCCTGTTTCTCTTGTAAATTTGCAGTCTTTTTCTGTAATTTTACGTTTAGCACAGCACGTAGACGTGTCCGCCATCTTGAAACGGTCCACTGACATCACTCACAGTTGACTAGAATGCCCCAACACTGCACTGCGCAGCCATGGCTGTGAAAACCACGGGGATTTAAATTCCCGAAAAATGGGATAACCTTTTGTTGCTGTCATGTGTTAGTGTAGCAGATATAATGTTTGAGTTTACACAACAATAAATATGTTTTCATAATCATACACAGTCAGCTTAATTTTTAGTGTTTTTGGACCGGCTCGCACCATTCCAATATGGCGGACCATAGAAACAGATGCTAATGCGGCATCTAGTTATTTATATCTATGGTTGGAACAGCATTGATTTTTCTAAAAATGTAGGTTGCAAGTAAACAGGTTCAATCAAAGATTTTTTACACTGTGAGAACAATACTTTATTGGATACTCGTTGAGCGCATTTCCACCATCGCGCCGAATCGTTCTCATTGCTTAATCGTTCCGTGCCGATGCATGCCAGCCGACACGTAAATGGTTTCATTTTCCACCACAGGGCTGATAATGGAAATTTTTAGAATGTAAACACAAACGAGTCACGCGCTGCCTTGGTAACACATGAGACTGAGCTATAACGCCTCTGCGCGCATTCATTAGCACGATTCAAAATTCAGAGCCGATAACAGTTTGTAATCGTGCCGTGTCGAACCAGGCTCACGTGGAAACATAACTGTAACCGTTTCAGACTGTGCTTAGAACGGTTCCCGCGCGATGGTGGAAAAGCGATCATTGATAATACAAAGTGTAAGCAGTAATTGGGAATTTTCTCATGTATCTGACTCACCAAACCCTTGTTATGTGGCATTATTGTCTTTTCCAAAGTCTCTTTGGACTACATTTGATCACGGCCCAGTGCAAGTAATCTTGATAATGAGACTCTCTGCTGCAGTGCAGACACCATTGTCGCTCACAAAACCAACGGAGAACAATTTAAAGGTCAGGTTTTATGTAAATCCTTTTTCTCAGTTCTCCTTTGTTCTTCAGCGACATGTTAAATGCTAATGTTAAATTCAGGGCGCCCGGCACGACACTTTTAGGTGCACAAAACTCTGTGACTTCAACATCTGAAGTAAGAAGAATTCATGGCAACCCTTTAAAGCTTGCTAAGTGGAGGTAGTAATTTTTAACCTGATCTCATGGAAAAATGTAACTTACAAGTCCGCGACTTCGTATGATTTATACTTAAACTTATGAACTGGGTGGTATGAATTCATATGAATTAGCCACCTTGTAAAATAGTTATAAATTGCCATGAGTTTGTGTTTATTTTCATGCGTTCCTGTCCTTTGATTTTTTTAGCCTTTTCGGTTCCCAGGGAATACATGAACTGATAACATTTATACCCCCGAGTGCACTTTTGGTGACTTGGGATAGAAGCACCTGTCAAATATAAAATATTACATAATCAATTAACGTGTAACTTTAAGCGGCATCAATAATACCCTGGATACTTGTTGTAGCTGTGAGATTTTTTAATAACTGTAAATGTCAATGTAAAGTTCATTGCGAGTTTCAATTCTGTGTTTTGATTTGCGTATGAAGACATAAGACTCCTTTTTCTAATTACTCTACTTGATAGCCACGGAGCGGCTTCATGTGTAAGCTTATCAAAAAATGAATTGCGAGCATCGAAAATATTACATGGAGGAATAATTACGGTGACACAAACACATTTACCAGCCTCGGATGATAAACAACTTGCAGAGGAGAACCAATCTATTTATGTGAAATAATTGGTTCATGCCTCAGCATGCAAAAAGTGTGCATCGATGATGGCACGGTGAGAGAGAGAGGGATGGAGAGAGATATTGCATTGCATAGGTTGTTTCCTGTGGTAGAGATGCAAGTGTGTTTGCGTCATATGAAACCATGAGAACATTTCATTCAATAACAGTCCAGAAATGTATACAGAAAACATTACTGAGTACAACGGCCAGAGAATATACATTACATCAATGACCCCATGAAGAAATATTGTGTGTAACTGTAAGAACAGTACGTTTCCTGTCGAAATGTATTAGTTTACATCAGGGTTACCACATACTTTTGCAAGGTGACCTTATCATCTTCATATGATTTGTTGTATGAGTGTTTAATGAGAATATAATGACTGGGCGGAGAGCTGTAATGAACCGGGACCCTATGTGGATGACCAATTTTTGGTGATCAAAACAATACAGGATGTATTTTGGGATTTTGCGAATGACCTGAACAGTCTGTTGTTTCCAATTCCCTTGTTTGGGAGCGGCAAAGCCTATTAGCATCTTTATTTAAGCAGCCTGAGTGTTGAGGTCCCCAATTAATGGGTGTCCTAACTTTCTCCTCTGCGTTTTGGGAGGCTGCTGGATTCTTTGTGGTTTGCGTCACTGGGATTGTCTTACGATGAATCTTCTCTTGTCTCAAAGGAATAGAGCACATCTAGATAGGAAAGCTGGCCACGCATGTTCGAACATAAGGTCAAAGGGTCACATAACTACATCTCAAGAGACCAATTTTTTGCTGGATCTCAAAGGTGTGAAGATTCGGAGTGTCTAAAAAGATGTTCAAATGATGCAGAATTGCATCTGTAGCTGCAATACCATTTCCTTTCAAGTTGCGCAAATTTTTTTGTTCGATAAAGGAATATTACACAAAACTGCAATTGAAACAGTTTCTGTCACATTTACAGGTCACACGGTGAACAAAAAAGTCACATGATCATTCTTTTAAAATGGCGAGAACCGCGGTATGTTTAGGCAGAACCCTTCATGGTTAAGGAAACCTCTACAATAGGTGCTTTCCTTCGCAAAAATGACTTTTTTTGAAAAAGCATTACATGTGCTTTGTATTTACATATTTGATGTGCAATGCTTTCTTCTAGATTTGGTAGAGAATGGCGCTGCCACTGCCAAGGTCATGGGAACGCATATAATGCCAGCGAATGCACACTGTACTATCAAAGTGTGTAGTTTAAATGTACTGTATGTCACTTTAAATAAAAGCATCTGCCAATTGGACAACAGGAATGCAATTACACCAAAAAAGGTCATAGGTAAGTAAAAGGTGTTTATATATCAAATCAAGCTCATGATGAAAAGGTAAATGGTTACACCGTATGTGAATTGCAATGCATGTCTGACAATGTATAAACGTATGAATAACGTGTCCCTGAACGTTGTGACTCACAAGTTTCCACTGCCTCTTTACAGTAGGAAATCTTTGTGTAGTCATATTGTGTCAGTCTAAATTCCTTTTTCGCTTCTGTGCTTTTTAAGAAAAATCTAATTTAGGACATTCTAGGGTCAGATGGCACTGAATTATGAGACGAGTGTTGTGTTCCCTTTCTGGCAACATAGAAATCAATGAATCATTCCAGTACTGATCTTGATTCTTATGTATCTCTACAATAAAAACAACCCTTCAGGTCTTTTTAATTGATCTTGTTAATGAGAAAAAGATGGAGATAAACATAGTATATGCTGAACCTGGCTGTATTGCGCTGTTGAAGGAATAGTTCAACCAAAAATGAAAATACTTGACCTGTTTATTTAACCTCATGTCATTCCAAACTTGTGACTTTCTTTTGCAGAACGTAAAAAAAGAAACTTTGAAGAACGTTTGTAAGCAAACAATATTGGCCCCCATTGACTTGTAATTTATTAAAATATGTTCTTTTGTTTTTCACAAAAAAAAGGAGTCATACATGTTTCTAAATTAAATGAGGGTGAAAATATTATGACAGAATTTTTATAATTTTTTGAGTGAACTTTAGTCAGTCCACATTATGTATGGTTCATTACAAAGTATGGCCTCCCAATGTCATGACATCAGCGTCCTCCATTTTACAACAAGGCCGTGCTGTCCCCTGGTTAACTGTGTTAACGTCAGCACGGTGCCAGCTAATGCTGTGTTCTCATTGGCTGTGGCACAGAAGAAACATTGTGCCATTAAACCACAATCTCGTCTCTGGGGGGCGGAAGCCAAGCAGGTGTGCTGTTGAAAATAAAATTCACCAGAGGGGCATGGCATTATTCTTTCAAACTCTGGCGAGGGAGGGGTGGAGGACATTGCATCCACTTGCGCATTAGTAAGACAGATGAGCAAGCCTTTCTGCTAGCTCACAGTCTATGACTTCCACAGATGGCCAATGTATTTATGGGGACTTCCTGAATTGAACAAAGGCAGAATATAGTGAGAGTGCTCAGTCACCAAAAAAGTTTGTGCCAAAGCTGCACACTGTCAAACTTTGTGGGCACGATGGCACTCAACGTCAGCTTTATTAGCACAACATTTTTACTCTATTTTTATTCTGTGGCATTGTTTTAAACAGAAACGGAGCCTTGTAAAATTGCATCATGCATGTTTCGGTAACACTTCGGTAACAGTAAGGTTGTATTCTTTAACAATTAGTTAATGCGTTAGCTATGATGAACTAATACTAAACAATACTTCTACAGCATTTATTAATCTAATTTTGTATTAATTGTAGCATTTACTATACATTTTATAAAAGTAAATGTATCTTTTAACATAAGGCAATGCACCACGAACTGACATGAATAATTGTATTGACATAACTTTTTGGACTAAACAATACATTTTATATTTTAAAATGTTTTCTATATATTAGTGTTTATATAACATATAGCATATTTTAAAAACTTTAAAAAATATAAAATGTATGTTTATTTCCAAACAGTTAGGTTTTAAGCTTAAGTTATGCCGTTAAAACAGCTTAAATCTGCTGACGGACACAATGCTTTGGTGTCACGGGTACATGCCAGCTGAAGATAATGAGGAAATTACGTCGCTCCATTTGCCAAGTGCATTCCAAACGTCTACATAATGGCACGCAAATGCCCTGTTCACTCCAAAGTCTAAACTCCAAGGGTTCTGCCCTTCGAAGGGAGTAGGGCATAGGAATGATGACTATATTTGGAATGTGACCCGTGACGGTTCGGTACGAATACCCCTAATAAAAATTCAACGATTCAGATTCTTGTGAATCATGTAGATCCGAAAAGTTTTTTTCAGAGAGTGGGAGGGGAATAGGGTTGGTGATTTATAAAATTAAAGTCTTCTGGTGCCATATTTTGAATACATGAGAGAATTCATTAATTCATTCATATTTTGAAAATTGTGAACATGCAATGAAACAATGACTACACTCTAAAAAAAACACTGGGTTAAAAACAACCCAACTTGGGTTGTTTTTAACCCAGCTGCTGGGTAAATATAGGACAGAACACATTTGGGGTTAAACTAACCCAAGAAGTTGGGTTATTAATTTGAACCCAGGAAATGGGTTGTTTTTCGACCCAAAAATTGGTTATTTCTTACAAAAATACTGGGTTAATTTGATTTCATTAATGGGTTATATTTTCAAATGTTTTTTTGTATTCCTTTTAAAATAATCTTGTAAAGTTAAATAAATCACATGATAAACAAATGATCAACATTGTATTAGCTTTATTTTTTCTAATTATTTTTAGTACATTACACACATTTACACACAAGTCATAAACTTCAAATGATTCAGGCATTATGTGCAAAAAAGTCAAAAGTCAGCGGTACAAAGTTAAATAAAAAAATACGTCATACGTCATATGATTAGCAGCTGCTAAAGTAGTGCAAATTGTGGCTCATGTGACAAGTTGTGTGACAAGTTGAAGCAAATGTTTTTTTTTACCATAGTGCAGTAAAACGGTACAAAGGCTGTCACTGGGGTGGTACTCTTTGAAAAAAAGTACACTTTTGCAACTAATAACTGCATATTTACATACTGTATCTGTACCTAAATGGTACATATTAGAGAGTACTGTTTTTTTAACCATTTTTCTGACAGCGCAGGAGAGAATCTTTTGAGTCTCATGTTGAGCCTAGTGCGTCTGGTATGTCAGGTGCTCTATATGTCTTTTAAATGTCAAATGGCTGTTATTTAAAACTGTACAAGAACTAACTGTATAGAGGACAGCCAAATAATATTAATAATAATAAAATATTTCCAGTCTTCTGTCAGGGCATTTAGCACAGATAGTTTGATCAGCCTATGAAATCGTGCTGTGTGACAGTGCGAGACACACATGACCACGCTCAAACATGCCTCTTCTAACATGCAAACACCTGTGCAGAAGCAGGTCATGAGCTTAACACCTGCTGCCTTGAAATATGAAACACTTTACACAACATCCACCAATCAAAGGATCGGTGTGTAGCAGAAAAAAAGCATCACAACCACCAAGGACAGAAACCGACACTAACGCTTGATGCATTGTGGGCATATTTATGTTAATAAAACCAAAAGTTGCACCTGAATTTTAAGTAATTTGAACATGCAGCAGCTTTCAGTGTAAAACCACAAGTTGAAAACAGTAAAAGTCATTGGAGTTTTCCCCCTATTGATTAAAATCCACCAAACACAGCAGATGTGGTTTGCTTGAAGGAGCTTTAGTATGTGACACCTCAGAGAGCAGGTATGGCCCTGAGCATTAGAGACACCTGCTATAGCATCATAGATCTAGGACATCAGCCGGAGGATGTCTCTTGTGAGGATGAATCTGCTTTCCTGGCTTTTCCAAGTCACGATAATCAGGCTAGATATAATACAGCTATGATAATGAGACTGAGAAAATTCATAGTACCCATACCTGCCTACACTGTTTTTGTCCATTCAAGCTTAATAACAGGACAACCGGTCAGAACAGATGCATCTTAATCAAATCTGACTCTGTGGTGGGGTTGTGCTAAATTTAGGTGTGTGTGCGCGTGTGCGCGTGGTGTGTGTGTGCGTGTGCGTGCCTGCGTGTGTGTGTTTAGGTGGTAATAAAGAGGGAATATTTGCCCTCTGGATTTGATTTTCAAGGCAGTTTTAACATTTATGAAGGCATGTATTTCTAGCTACTGTATGCTATAAATAAACCCATACAGAAATCTAAAAGATGCCTAAAATATGCTGATATGTGGATTTCACAAATATGTGTTTTAAAATAATACAAAATTAGCATTTCTTAATAAGAAAAAAATTTAAGCAACCTATTAAACCAAATTAACACTGCATTAAAATAAAAAAACATCACTAGAATACTTGTTTCCTAGTCACTTTATTAGATTATACCACTCTACTGTATACTGCACTTTTTTTGTTGTTTGTGTTTTTGGAAGTAATTTAATTTAAGTTGTTTATAAAACAACTCAGATTACATTCTCACATACTTAAATCTTGCTAAGACCATAGTAGGTCTATGTTTGTTGATCGGACTGGCTAGTGGCTAATAATAGGCTATAACCATTTGTATTTTATTTAATTTATATTAATTTTCATTTAGGCTATATTAATATTTCATTGTATAATAATTGTATTAATTAAACAATTAGTTGAATTGTATTGTATATTAATTTGATTAAATAAACAATTTGTTCAATGGTTTGTGTAACTTTGTCGCATTTCAGTTTAGCGACAGTAACGGTTCATCTACCGGTAAACCAAAATAATACTGACATACTTTTAACTTGGTATTTCTTTCGCTTGTTATCAGAAATAATCTGCGGGGACTCTTTGCGGATGTTTAGCGGTTTAAGCTTCCACATCCACAGTTTAATAGTTTTTCTGAGGCAATTTAGTACATGCTTTCAATTGCATTTTTGATGAAGTGTGGTGAAGATTAACCCTGCCTTATCCTTGTATCACATGTCAGTAGAAACAAAATATATGACAAAAGCAGTAACATCACAGGTGAATGGCGTAAAATCCATTATTGATAAGGCCCGTGAAGGGGAACTGGACCTGGGTCGCGGAGCAGAGGCGGACCTGAGTTGTGGTCAGGCGGCCAGGGAAGTGGACCTGGGCCATGGTCAGGCGGCCAGGGAAGTGGACCTGGGCCATGGTCAGGGGGCCAGGGAGGCGCAGGCAGGGCTGGAAGCCACGGAGGCGCTGGCTGCACCGGACTGGACACTGGACTGGATACCGGACTGGACACTGGACTGGATACCGGACTGGACACCGGACTGGACACCGGACTGGACACCGGACTGGACGCCGGCTGCTGCACCGGCTGGCCAGCGGGCTCTGGCTCCATGGCCTGCGGAACCTCAGGCCTACTGCCCCCCCCCAAATTGTTTTAAGGGAGACCTCCTCCACAAAACGTTGAAAGCTCCCTTGAGGATCAAAACTGGAAAGTTGAGTTCTGAGGGGTTTATTGAGGCTGCGACGGTAGAAGACCTTGAGTGAATCATCTGGAAAATCTGATTGCTGAGAGAGGTCCAAAAAGTCCTGGGTGTGATCCTCAAGGGAGCGATAGCCCTGGCGCAACATTAGTAGGCGAACTCCTACTGGATACTCTGTTGCTAGATCCATAGCGGTCTTGTATTCTGTAATGATGAGCTTGGTCAGGTGGGATCTAGTTGCAAACAGTATTTAATGCAACCGTAAAATCCAAGGACCACAAAGGCAGAGAACAAGGCACACCGAACACATCACAATATGAACAACACCGGACAACTCACACAAGAAACACAGGCACTATATATACACACACAATAACAAGACACAGGTGAATGCAATGATGGCTGACAAGTCTGGGCAAAGGGTTATGGGAAAAGTAGTATGAAATGAAAGTCCAAGTGATGAGGTGAGTGCCCTCTTATGGAGCACGAGGGCACTGCGGCTGACAGACGTTACAGATAAACAGGCAACATATATTTTGTATGGCAGAGGAGGTTTAATGATGAATAAAATGTGGTGTGGCAGAGTTGGCAGTAACACAAGAGAATGGAGCACAGGGGAGCATAGTGGTACTAAGGGCATCTGCTGCAAGCCAACACACTGTAGTAGATGACAACTAAAGATCCCCCTGTGTATACAAAACAGATGTTGCGTATTGTCTCTGCCGCCCATGTGTGATGGGGAACAAATCTTCAATATTAAAGTAAAAAATCAACCTAAATATAGTTATTTGAGTTTGAGAATCAGCATAGAATCAAATTTCTCAGTACAGCTAAAACTGAGCATGTAGCACACTACAATTAAGTATGTGTGATACCATGCACGACTGTCTAGGTTTTTAGTGCACGGTCACTATTAAAGGGATACGTCACCCAAAAATGAAAATTCTGTCATCATTTTATTGACTCGCCTTCGAGTTGTTCCAAATCTGTATACATTTCTTTGTTCTGATGAACACAGAGAAAGATATTTGGAAGAATGCTTATAACCAGACAGATTTTGCCCCCATTGACTACCATAGTAGGAAAAAATACAATGGTAGTCAAAAGTGGCCCAGAACTGTTTGCTGTGGATAGGATCTGTTTGGTTGTAAGCATTCTTCCAAATATCTTTTTCTGTGTTTATCAGAACAAAGAAATGTATACAGATTTGGAGTAAATGATGACAGAATTTAAATTTTTGGGTGAAGTATCCCTTTAAACATCAGCAAAATTCACTTTTAGCAGGTATATTTATATTTTTATATTTTACAGTTGTTCTGTTCCAGAAAAATGGACCACAACTTGGGTTGTCACGATATCAGGTTTTCACTTCACTGTTATTGCGTCTGAAATAATTCACAGGGGTAATATTATCACAATATCTATTTGAATATTTTTTTAATGAACAAATAATGCTATCGGTTAAATTCATCTTCGGTTTTGTTTATTTAGCATTTTCTCCTTTTTGGCCAACAAATCACACTTAAAATTTGATTGTAGGGATAAGAGAGAGAGTTTTAACCATTGTGGCTCTTAAGGCAAAACTTTAACCAGGTGCTGAATTATTTACGATGTTATCATATGTGTAGAATTAACACGGTATCAATTATCATGGTTTTTAATATTATGGTTATGGACAATACCCATATATTGTGACAACACCAACCAAAATTGACGACTTGCTATACAACACGATTTTTGTTCAAGCTAATTTTTAAAGGAAGAACATTCTTCTCCTAATACCATCCTTAGCTGGCAGGCAGGTAACAAACTGGTTAATAGCTGTGATATAAGATGTCCCACCCTGTTTCAACTTCCTGTTTCAACAGAAAATACATCAACGCAACTGCACTATGGTCTTTAACTAATGCAGTGTTCTTCAGTTCATCTTTATCCTTACCATTACTACAGTATTTCTTATGTTTATTTACAACAACTTGTACCAAAATTAAGCCCCTCATTTACTGTCTTGCTGTCAAATACATGTGATTCAGCAAACACTTCAAGACCCATCTAAACACAAAGCGACAGATGTTACGATAATAGATTTGAACAATAACCACTTTCCTGCCATTGCCAACTGGTACTGCAGTAGTATATATGCGGGTCATAGTGTCAAAATGATTGACAGGTATGATTGATGGGGTCATTGACCTTTGCAGAGGGGGGAGGGGTGAATTACTTCCGGACCACCCACGTTGCGAGGGACTGCCCACTTTGCGTTGACCTTTGACTGTATCCGCCCCTTAGTGTGGTACCGCCCACGTCACGTTGAACTTTTGACCGTGCCCTCACGTCCCATTTTTCCGGGGTATGTATTAGGGCATGTTTTAGGATGTATTGCTACATATCTTTAGCATGAATGAAAATATGTAATTTAAAGGAGATGATGAGATCATTATTAATACGCAATCATTGGTTATTTAAACACCGTTTAAAAATAATAATGAATAAGACAACAACTACACAAACACTGTTTGAATAAACAAACAGGTTTAAATGAATAATCATGTTATTAAATAAATAAATAAAGCATCTATTAAATAAGTAAAGAAGTAATTATACAATGTATTCAATATATGAGAGAGGAAAGGCAGAGAGGCCATGCAGATTACCTTGTTTTTCAGAGTTTTCACCCAGTCTATAACATTCCAGTGAGAGGTGTCCGCACCAAGGCTCGTAAATTTTTTTGAAAGAGGAGGATTGTAACCGAGTGTATTTCAACTTGCTTTAGACCTGTAGGTGACAGCGTCGGACGTTTTAATCGAGTACGATTTGTTTTATGTCCATAGCGTGAAATCATACGTGCTAGCAGCTCGGTTCAAGACAGCGAAGCTTTGTTTAGGAATAACAACTGTTCCCCACCTGGCATCAGTAGATCACATGAAACAATGCGTGACGAATCGTATCCGGACCTCTCTGTACTCACGATTTAAACCGTTTTGAATCGTCAATCATGTCATTTATGTCATAGACCCTTTGTCGCGCATCTGGCTCATGTTCACACCACATGCACCACTTTCATCATAAGCATAAACGGGGGGAGGTTTTGTTAAATAAAAGCGGGAAAATAGCGAGGGCAAAATACACAGACATCATCATGGCACGCCCGAGCAGCTCTCCTCAAACCCCTCCAAGAGAATGGGACGACGATCTATTTGAAGAGAATCTGGCTCTGGCACCGAAAAAACCACAAGGGTATATCGGTCTGACAAAGTTTCTTCACGAAAATAAGAACAACGTGACGGACGAAATTTTGATGGAGAGTAACCGCGTGATAGGCTACGCGTTTAACAAAGAGTCTCGAGTTGTAACCCTCTACAGCGCTGACAAAAAAGGCGAATACGTACCCGGACAAGACACCTGCGTGGCGTTCCCTGACAAGGACTGGACGTTGTTTTACAACTACGTCTGGAAGGATTTAAACGACAGTCGCGAAGAACCTTTGTACATCGCAGAGTGGGACTCGGTAAC